>NC_051239.1:17918224-18078224 GCF_015220715.1 Pygocentrus nattereri
AAATATGTAAATAGGCCTAATATAAAATGATTTAGTTGAAAATGTCGTTGCTGACACTGCGCTAGATCAGTTACAGCTGTATTAACCGGCCTCATTCTTGCATTTGCTTTAAAATGATTGACCAAACTAATTTACATAGGAAAACCAAAGAAGGAAAAATAATTCAATTGATCAGAGAAGAGTGGCATTTTGTCTAACAGTCTGCCTAACCACTGGGCAAGTGGGCAAAAAGTCACCAGCTTTGCCATCAGCGGGCCAACAGCTGCTGTCTGGGAAGTCTTGGTTATGTTACCGTCTGTGTAACGTCTTTCGTGTAACGTCTTTCGTGTAACGCCATCGTTAAGACGGCTACAGACGAGGTGGCATCACGTGATTATTGACATCCATCCTAGTTTAAAGACATCCGTCGTCCTCATATGTCTGCAAGTGCACTGAACAGCAATAGATAAATGCCGCATGTTTGGTTTTGTGGCCCTTGTGCGGCAAATTATTTAAGAAAAATCCAGGTTTTTTTTCCGCAGGCAAATCACATCAGATTCCACTGTGGGAATGTTTCATGTCCCACCCTGTGTTTTTCTTTTGTTTTGTGGTCTTGGTAAACTCAGAATTTAGTAAAAAGTGTTGTATTAATAATTGTGTCCAATAAATACACATTAAGCTTCATCATTTATCATTTAGCAGTTTTTTTCTTTTTAATGTCGCTACAAACCACTAGCCACTCTCACAGCAGAAGACCAGGGCAAGGTAAGGTAAAGCCCCATCCCCTCTTAATTTCTCTCCTGATCAAAAATGATGGGGTCAAAGTTAATTACACATTCACTGAATGACCATTGTTATTTCTGGATTAAGAGGTCCAAGAAAAGATACTAAAAAAGTCTCGATTTTGATGTTTTTCGCTTTTTTACATAATGTGAAAAAGCCTGTAATCCTTTATATTGTGTGTAAAACTCAAGGACTCAAAGAAATGGCCCAAAATTACTTGGAGGGAAAAAGTCTGGATCCACTGACTAAGTAAATCAGATATTTTTCCTACTCGCGTAAAATTATCAGATGCCATTTTTTATTCCGACAGCACTGATATGATATCATATGATATGATTATACATTTCATTTTTTTGTTTAAATGAAATGTAAGGTCAGACATTTCCATCATGTGCAGTTATCATTTGCACTACATTACATACTATTGTTTAGTTTATAAGAATAGCACTAATTGCATTTACACAGGGTGATTATGTAATAAATATCAACTCATGAACTCATCTCAAGTGTCTTCTATTGTCATTTGTCCTTTGTACACGCTTATTAAAACAAACTGGTAAAATTCAGACATAGATTAATAGAGGCCTCAATTTCATATTTTATTGCTGTTTGTGATTAATTTCATGGTTTTTGGAGAAACGTTGTGAAATTATTTGACATATAAATTGTACTTTCTGTAAAAGTTAGCTGGAAAAATGATGCAAGAGTCATCAGGGGGCTTCTTAAACCAGGTTTGGTGGACATTGTACTTTTCACCCACCAGTCCTAGCACAGGAGGAGAGACTCTATTAGTCAGTCCCAACAATGAACGTAGGGGTTTGTCGAAGTACAGGTGGGAAGAATAAAGAGTTTGGTGACGAGAAGCCACTCACAAGCCCACACATGGACCTCAACGTCTCAAAACGCACCAGTAATCACTGGATGTGAGTCGATAATTAACCCTTCGTGTGGCCGTGCGAGCAATCAATGCGAAAATGACACCCTCGAGGCCGCTTTAGCGGTTATGCGAGAGGCCCTCATCCTGAAAGCCTTGGCTAATTTCCAGCTGTGTTTTCAGCACAGCATACCAATCAGTTCTCATTTTGGGAAGAGGAACAGCCATCTCAGAAGATGATGCTCAACACCCGTAATAAACGAGTAAACAAATCTCATTACCGAATGAAGTTGGAAGGTAGATTAGTTTCTCTTAAGTGCGAGCTGTGACTGGCAGGGTGCAAGTGCTGAAGGATGATAATCCACTGAAACAGAAAAGAAAATACCCAGAGTTGCACAATCAGCCTAAGACACAAAGTTTTCTTTTTGAGGACTGTAAGAGATTTTGATGTAGCAGTTCGCTGAAAATTTTAATTAATGTTCGTCTGCCTCAGGAGAGAACAGAAAAAGCACAAACGGAACTGCAATCTTTATCTGTTTTGTTTCCACTAACAAATATTTTTTGTCCTCAGCTGCAGGAAGAAATGTACTTTTCGAAAAGTTTCAGGTCAGCCTGTTCCGCATGTCAACTGTGTTTGGTTTTCCACTGGAAATGTTATTATAAGCATCAGTGAATGGTTCTAAAGGGTTCCTTAATCATTCGACTAGGACCTTCAAGCGGTGTTCCGGTCAAAAAGAAAAATTAAACCATTATCTGTCGTCAACATGCGTACTAGTCTCCTACAATGGCACCACAATGGTCGGTAGAGTGAGTTTTTCCAGTGTAAAGACTATGATAAAGTTCTGATGATGTATCTCTAAGGTGGGAGGTTATTTTGGAAGAAATACAAGCACTTTGGGGCACATACTGTATGTGAAGGCAGTCTGTTTGATAGGCTTTTTTTTCAGATAGCTATTTCTGCAGAGTTGAATATTATCTCTATATGTATTGTTAGGTCCAATCCCATTTCTTATTTTTACCTCTACCCCTTGTTTTTCCCTTGGTGTCACCTTGCCCCTTGGAACTGAGTTACAAGGGGTAGTGGTTGAAATCCCATACGAAATGGAACAACCCTCAAATAAAAAGATCAATACTTCATTAAAGGCTACTGGCGCTGCTCTGTAGACGACCCTGCCAGTCTGCAGTGATAGCAGAGGAGGGTAAAGTTCAGCTCCTCACTGCTGGGCTTTCGTTACAATTAGGACATCATACGCCTTCATTATCATATCATCATATGCTTATCATTTATTATCACCCACCTCTAATTCTTCAGTGATATGAAGCTGAAGTCAGCTATTCACCAGCTTCTCGTTCACATTTTCCCGTTCCACCTCAAATGATGCCTCAAGGGTCAGAACTGCTGGACTACTGAAGGTGGAATGGAAAATTAGCTGACCCGTAGCCCTGACACTTCGCCCTACCCCTCTACCTCGACAAAAATCAGCACACCCTACACGAAGGGCTAGTGCTAAGGGGTGAAATGGGATTGGGTTTTGTCTACGCTAGTCAGGATTCCTTAAATATTGTGGGTATGGTTGTGTGATGCTGTGTAATACACACTGGGTATTGTAGTGAGAGAACGATGATGGATGAAAACACAAAAAGGATGCAAGATCTTGAATTCTGTCAAACCAGTGAGGTTGAGTTTTTTTCCTTTCCCTTCTCACACAATCAGATACATGCTCTATTTAAACCACTGGCACTAAAACATGCAGCTGGCTTTTATTGGTTCTACAGAATGCAGGCATGCTTAGAAACTCAAGAGGCAACACTGTATTTTCATGAAACAAGTACTTTTGAAGAGTGCGTCATGTATGCGCCAGGGTTTGCTCATCGAGACTCGCAGCACAGTCTGAATAATAGGGGAGTAATGTGACCTTAAAGACAATGAGCGCTGAAATTATGAAAATACTTTTCCAATTACACCAGCAGATAGCTGCTGATGCAAGCACTATATGGATTAGCAAAAGCTCATAAATATTCATCACCTGTGATAAAGCTAATGTTTAATGACTGTAATGTAGTTTTAAGAGCATTGTGTTTAGAAGTGTCTTCCTCTCCCATTTGGAGAAGGCTCTGCCAGTAAGCACTAACATGCACAGAGCCCATTATCTTCTAGTGATACTGAGCAGAATTAGTTAATGACTTGAGCTGAGATGGAAAAGATTGCAGTTAGCAAAGCATTCAGGGATGTTTTTACTCTGCCTAGTTTATTCAACTTCTAGGCCAATTTTTTTGTTACCATGAAAAGTTAACTGAAGCAGGTTACTGGTATTTCTGGTCAGTAATGATGGCTCCAAGCTGTATCATTCACAAAGCTATTTATTCGTCAAAGCCATAAAATACCAGTTTAACCCCTTACCAAGACTAGCTCCATTAGTTTGCATTGAAGTCCCTGCAGTTAATGAATAATAGGCTTTAGTATGTCTTAATACGTCTGGGATCTTAACCCTCTACTCCATGTGTTATGAGAGCAATTGAAAAAAATATCACTTCTCCTACATAAAATAGACTTGATTATTACATTTTGAAACATTATTTTAAAAAATAATGCGTGCAGGGGTCATTTAGGGGTGCGTTGCCTTGAGGCAACATTGTGTGACAATGGTAAGAAATAATATAGAGCCGTGTTCCCTGAGGTGGTAATACCTGGCTTGGAATGGTCAAATCCATTTCACTGTCACACAGTGTTGCTTCTAGGCAACAAACATGTTTCTGCAAATTCTCATAACAAAAAAAAATGTTCATGAATGTTTAAAGAGATTGAAAAATATAGTATGACCAAGAATATGCTTTTTAATGATATACTCAAACGCTTCTCTTTATTGTTAACCATGTCATTGTCTTTAAATATAGGTAATGTTATTGTAAAGTGAGGAAAATGGGTTTGTTGCCTTGAGGCAACATTGTGCAATAGAGGGTTAAGGGGTTAAAATGCTTAATATTTGATTTGCTGTGTTCAAACTGGGTTTTAGAAAGCAAACTACTTTTGGAAGACTGCTTAACTTCATCCCTTTACTCTGCTAGCCTCACAGTTAGGGCCACAGAGCAAACAAAAAAGGGAGCTTTCAAAAGAAAGTCGAAACACATGGTTCTAAACCAAGGCTTATAACCAGACAAAGCAGTATGTGCACAAAATGTATGCATGTCATGTTGAGACTTCTCAAAAAACGTTCTATATTACAAAGTTTGCATGGATAGCTAATTAGCTCACTGTGGCTAACCTAGTTGCGGAAAAATGCCCCTTTTCCTGCCCCCTCCTCCCCTTCTGCTACAAGTGGACACTTGTGTAGTATAAGTACGATTCACTCCCGAGTGCTGAAGCAAAGTTGGACTTGAAGTATTGAAAAGGGACCCTTGTGTTCAAAAGATGTATGAAGTATATTTGAGCTTCTGTTAGCTTGTTGCATCAAAAACAATGCAAATTTGTAGGACATACAGTAGTGCCGTCACATCCACGTATATATATAGACTGCTGGTAATCGACCCTGTCCAACAGCATGTCACCTGCCTGGCCATGGAGCCTGCCCCGCTGTCCTGCTTGTTTGTGCTATCAAGTATGACAGGTCTCCCCTCAGCTACTGAGGGTTCCTTGTGTAGTACTCTCTTTATTTTGCCCACATGCCAAGAACCCTTCTTTCAGAAGAAGCTTGGTTGTCTTCTGTATGCTGGTTTGCTGGTAGAGCAATTGAGTGGCTTACTGTGGTGCTCAAGACAGGGATTAGAGAAACAAGACGTCCTGTTCAGTGTCCCTGTGCCTGCTGAGGTGTTCAAAATCCAGTCTTTAAAGAGATTTGTTGTTTCTTGATGTTTCTTGTAAATGGTCAGTCTTGGTCAGTTTGATCCCAAATCCCAGCTATGATCCAGTCCTGGGGTCTCATTTATAAAACATGCTTGAATTTTATTCTAAATTTGTCAGTTCTCAACATTTGCATATGATTGATATATAGAACAGCCCAGCATTCACAAATAATGTATCCTAGTGCCTGTAGTGCAGGTTGAAAGCTATAAATCATGACTCAAATGTGACTTTTCACATGCAATTATTTAATAAATAGACCCCTGTTTCAAACCGGATAGAAGAACTGGCGGTTGAGAGTCTTGCACTGTATTTTCTGTCCTGTAGAGAAAACGGACACGACTGTTTTCCATTTGTGGTCCAGTTCCCAGTTTCAGAGAAGATATGCCTGACTAAAGAGGGTTAATCGCCATCCCTGGCTCTGTTTACTGTGCTCTAGATTTTGGTTATGACTCCAGCTTAGGTGGTATCAGAGGCTCAAGTTCCACCGCCCCCTAGAGTTCTACTACACCTGGAGTTCCACACTAAACTGGATACGTGGAGCTGTTGTCCTGTTTCTGCTCCTGCTGCTGACCTCGTGTTGTCCAAGGGAATTCCAATCTTCCAAGATCTCATCATCTTGTACTTACCTGTCCTTCCAAATAGGGTCAACAGAGAAGGCACCTCAGGTGTCCATCACTGCTAGACCTGTTAATACAGTCCCATTACTGCTAATTCCACTCTATCAGCCTCCATCACTGACCTTTCTTCTCAAGTAGCTGTTCATGCTGACTCTGCTTTTCTGACAAGTTACTGACCACACAGAAGTTGCTTGTTAAAAGGTGGGAGGGGCTGCTTGGAAGACCCCACAATATGTTCCTCAACTCCTAGTTGGCGCTTAATGGCTCCAGCTCCATCTTGGCAGCAGCTGCTTACAGCTGCACCTGCTTCTTGTTTATGGGCTCATTAGTACCACTATATATGCTCTCTCATTATGATTTGCAACATTGTGAGCTGTTGCTTTTTATCTTGGAATTCAGTGCCATGTTCCTCGTCTAGTTATGTCCATGTTTTTAATATATTTGGCCATTACAATACAGATTTTCCCTTTTTTGTCTGCTATTTTCTTGAAATTGTCTGTGCTGATGATGCCTTGTGAAAAAATATCGAAGCTATTTTATACACGGATTTTACCCTTTGGCTCCTCTCTATTAAAGTGTCAGTTTGGTATTAGAAAAGATTTAAAGGGAAAAATCAGTGCATATGCTGTAAACACGCTTACTGGCATTCTAAGCTGCACAGCTTGAGAGAGATTTTCTGGTTTAAGGCTAGGGAAAACATATGTATTTTGAAGGTGGGCTTTGTTTTGACGTTGCTTAACCTACTGCAATGTAAAATGAACGAGGAATTCCAAGGATGTCACTGTGGCTATCATACCGATATGAAACAGATACTAGTAGGCCCACTGCAGCATAAAGAATCTCGGTATTTGATCGCATGGTCAAGTCATGAAAAACAATGATACAGCCCTGTTGCAAACGCCCACTCTCTCATTTTGTTCAGGCATATAAAAAGGTGTCGCTGGGCCAGCAACATTTTCTTTGACACTTTTACAACAGGCCTCAAGAGCTAGTGGCATTTACAGGCCAGCGTAGAAGTATGGTCGCAGCAGCAGGCCACAGTCTAAAACCCTGCAGGCGGTTTGAGGGCATGATGCCTGCTCAACCATAGGCTACCCACTGTTAAACTTTGTGTAAACTCACCCCACCACTGCGCACAGGCACACACGGTTGCTCTGTGCCATTTGAGTGCTCACCCTTGCTGCGAATGTATTAATGATTAAGGAGGTTAGGCCTACAAATCTCTCCGTCTCTCTCTCTCTCTCTCTCTCGCTCTCTCTCTCAGTGAGACATAGCTGTTCATATAACCACCCCTCTCCCTGTGCCGGTCGCCATGGAGCTCACCGCAACGGCAGGTCTCCGTGGAAACCTTGCGCAGCTGCAAGCCTTGTGCGAGGAAACAAAGCTCGCCAGGAAGCGCGGGAGATGTGCCTTTAATCCGCACACAGTGGGAGAGTAATGAAGATGGAGGGAACTCACTCTTTCAGATACCTACCCAAATAAAAACAAACGCACCCCGAGAGCCTCTGTCAACCTACTCAATATCTCTCCCGCCAAACATCAGATTGGATTTGGAGAGGCAGACTCACCGTCTCAAAGCGTACAACCCATTTCATTTCTTTGATACCACGTTGCGCTTGGACGCTTTTTCTCTCTTTCTGGCAACAACAGAGAAGCTTCTGTTTAAGAGTGGTCAGTAAAGTCAAAAACAGAAGGCCTTCATGAACAGCCTGAGAGTGGAACCGCAGACCCTGTTCACAGCTGGTATTTACGACTGGTCACAAGTGGACAGCCAGACGTGTAGCTGTTTACCTGGTAGCATGCGTGGGTGACATTTGAGATTGTAAGGGGAATGTACAAGTGTTACGTTTTACAATGTAAGGGGGGCAAATAACCTATATTTTTTAAAGTATAAACAATGTCCTGCCTTAGTGTTTTGACAAACGCCCCCCCCCACCCCACCCCCACCCTTGCCCTCCCCAAATGTCCACCTATGCCTGACCACTTGTGCAAAATGCTGCAACAGACATCAGGTGATGTGCCAAGTTCCGACTCCCCTTTGTGTTCACATGCATCATGCAGGCATATGGACGTCTTCACAGTTTGTGTTGTTTCTATTTAAACCTAACTGTGGGTTTTCCAACTGAAGATGTACATGTATATAAATATGAAAAAACAACAATTGAAAATGAATGTTGAGTCCATGTGCTTGCACGATGTGCTGCACACCAAAGGGAGTCCGATTCTCACTCTGTGTCTTAAACTACATTGACAAGTCTGTTTAACCTGAATAAAGAACTGAGTGAGTGTGCTGAGGGAAATATGAAGGATGTGTTTACGGAAAGGATTTGGGTGACCGTTGACTTGTTTTGTGCGTTAGCTTTGCTAGCCTCGAAGCAAAATCTGCACACCAAACGCCTCTTGGTGGCTACAACTGAGGTAAGTTGTATAAAACACATTTTTCACTCGATTAGACGGGCTTTTGTTGCCATTAGGGATGCATTGAGACGCTTTAAGGCCAGTAGTTTCATAGCACTTTGTAGCAGATGCAGCTCAAAGTGCTGCCAAATAGAATGGATCATGGTGAGCGTGCTGATAAACATCAAGTTCAGATTAATTTTACAATCCACTCATAGAAACTTAATGAATGTATTACTTCTGGTGTCAGTTTACTATTTCAAGCTGAAAGAAAAGAGGCATAAAAGACTAGTAAAGGCTAGTAACGTCAGCTGAGGTGACAGATAATTAGTATTTGACTGTTCTTCTAAACTGACGGCCTTTCTTTGTGTGCATTTCTTTGTGTAAAGTGTGATCTACTTTAATTTAGCCTTGTAATGGCAGAATGAGTGGTGCCCTGTCATACACAGAGAAACTGAACAGTGTTCAGAGTCGATGAGTGCCACCACACAATGATGCCGAATGACGATGCAGGTGTGCGTACCTTCATTATAAACAACTTTTTGAATTATTGGATGCAGCATGATGTAACACGGCACATCCAGTTGTCTTTTGCGTTCACACTACAAATATTATGCATCCCTGACCAGCTCTGTAGATGAGAGATTAGATTGACCCTGTTCAGCTGTATGTAGTGCTATGCTTTTATGATCAGATCACCCAAGTTGTGCCAGATGCAAATACAGGGATAAACATGGGGGCCACCCTCATATCAGTCGAATGATGACATCATAGGAGATCACCATGTAGATTTCCTTTAAGAAAGAATGTTTACCTCCCAAAAAAATGCTAATTGTCGCCTCTGCATGTGGGAGTAATCGCCTAAGTCTAATAGCCTGGTTATCATTAACCGCCTTATTGATATGAATCCATTAAAATATTAGCAAATATCCTGCCGTCACTGCTGTTGCAAAGGGATAAGAATGAGCAGCTCACTTCACAGGCCTGTTCACACTAATCCAATCACATCCATTTCATTCTGAATGCAGCTTATCTGGATCACACATAACGAGGCCTCAATTGAAAACTCATGACCTCCGAGAGCCTGCAAAGCTCTGTGTGAGAGTATATGTGTTTGTGTGAGCCTGTGAGAGAGAGTGGGAGGATTTCTAATCAATTTGATATACAACACGTTATAATCATCGACACAGGATCTACAAAAGAACTCCGAGAGGGTGTGAGCAAGAGGGAGGGAAAGACAACGAGAGAGAGAGATGAAAAGATGCTACCTATTATAAATGATTCATGCACGATGGCCTTTTATAGCTTGCCATCTTCAAGCAAATCAATTCAGATTAATTCCTGATGTCATCAAGTGTTTCAAATTGATAATCCATAATGGATGAGCATGAGTCAATGTTAATACAGGATTGAGTATAGAAAAGGGATAAAGGTTAGTCATACTGTGGTGTTACGTAGTGTAATAGCAGATAGGAATCAAATACGCTTCCAACGTACTGCTCCCTTCAGCAGCACAGAAGCTCAGCACTTTTTTGTTATTGAAAGCTGTGTGCTGCCATCCATGCTAACAGTGAATAAACCGCTGGGGTTAGCAATCTTTCACACACACACACACACACACACACACACACACACACACACACACACACTCTGCTCCCTTCCCCGCAGGAACAGACGTGGAATGCAGTGCCAAAAACTTAGATGTAAAAGCACCACGCACCCTTTCTCTCTCTCTCTCTCTCTCTCTCTCTCCTTCAGTACCAACTAGAATTCTTAAATGACTCTGACATTTATGAGCAGCCTTCATTACCCACAGCACGGCAAACACTCCAAAACACAAAGGAAATCAAGCTGACCATTATGATCTTCTTCAGTTCATCCTCAAGCCATTCTGGTGACCACATTTACAGCAGTCCTATCAGGATCTTCCAGGCACAGTAGTCACCCACTGCCCACAAGATCAATAGTGTTTCTGCATTACATTGTTGGAGAGGGCAGTCCTTCTTCAAAGAAGGCCTAATTATTTCTAGGAATTAAAACATACATGCCTGTAATTTTTATTCAATAATATAATGCTTGTATTTAAACTCTGCAAATATTACAGGAATCCTTCTGTTCATTATTAAGGTCAGGATGAAAACAAAGATTTGCATTCTTGAAATTGGCCAATTAGAAACGGTTTCTCTCCTTGGTATCTGGGTAGATTTAGCTAAGCAAGCTCCCCCACTGGTTAGGACTTTAAAAGCTGAAAAGAAGGCCCAATGCCTTAAATCAACAAAATCACAAAATGACAGAGGAATCAACCAATCACATTTTGATTTGCAACAGCCTTCTGGAAGACTGGCCATCAGGGCCTCCTCCTCACCATCACCAACCTGCTCTCCTGTTCATCTGTGCCAACTGCAACACATCACTGTGCCATCCAGATGTACCAGCATTGAGATAGGATGGGACTGTTCCAGCTCACTCCCACTTTTCATAAAGACTCAGTCAGAGACCGCCTCAGTCAGAGACCACCTCAGTCAGAGACCACCTCAGTCAGAGGCCGCCTCTACCAGTGCAGTTTCTAAAGCTTTACCATCCAGTCTTCAGACAGAGATCCTCTTAGTGTCTATTTGGTATATAGCTTATTAAATTGTAAACACTGGTTGACCAGAGGAGGACGGGTCTCCCCTTGTGAGTCTTGGTTCCTCCCAAGGTTTCTTCCTCCAGACTGAGGGAGTTCTTCCTTGCCACCGTCACCTCTGGCTTGCTCACTGGGGGATACATGTTGTAACTGTGTGTTTTCAAACTTCTGTAAAGCTGCTTTGTGACAACATCGTTGTAAAAAGCGCTATACAAATAAACGTGAATTGAATTGAACTGGAAGTCCTAAATACATGACTGACTGTGAATATGAGTGGCAGCCCAATCAGTGGGTTGTTTGAGTTGGAAAATAGAGACGGCAGCTCTGTACCAGGCCTTTCTACTGAAGGAGTCACAGTAAAACTGCTACAAGTTATGCGAACATGCGCTAATATATCTAACACAAGCTTAAAACATATAACATCTTCATAATGGCTATAACGGGGGCGGCACGGTGGCGTGGTGGGTAGCGCTCTCGCCTCACAGCGAGGAGGGCCTGGGTTCGATTCCCCGGCCGGGTGACCGGGGTCCTCTCTGTGTGGAGTTTGCATGTTCTCCCCGTGTCTGTGTGGGTTTCCTCTGGGTTCTCCGGTTTCCTCCCACAGTCCAAAGACATGCAGTCAGGCCAATTGGACATGCTAAATTGCCCCTAGGTGTGAGTGTGTGAGTGACTGTCTGTGTCTGTCTGTCTGCCCTGCGATGGACTGGCGACCTGTCCAGGGTGTATCCTGCCTTTCGCCCGAAGACTGCTGGGATAGGCTCCAGCATCCCCCCGTGACCCTGACGGAGAAGCGGCTTAGAAAATGGATGGATGGATGGATAATGGCTATAAATGTCTGTCTTTAATCTTTCAAGCATGCAAACAGCTGTTAGCTTAGTGCTAACAGACTAACAACAATTCCACAGGGACATCAGCAGCATTAGCTTTTATCATAGAGGTGGGTTTCTTGCATGTGTTTTGACTGATTTTGGCATTTATGAATCAGATTAAAGGCCTAGATTTAAAACATTTTTTGGGATGTGTTGAATTTGCCACATTTGGCAAATTCCTGCTTCACCCACAAGGGCAGTGTGTTTCGTTAAGCTTTAAGGTCACTTTGTTTAGAGTTTGGAGTCTCCTGCTACCTACAATTGGGCATAAACTGGTAGACTAGCTGTGTGGTTATAGCTAATCAAAGCCAGGCAGTTGGAAGCAGCAATCTTCAATATGCTTTTATTTATGCACCAATAAATCATACATTGTGGATTGAAACACTATAAGCCAGATACTAGAGCGCATTCTTTTGTCCAAGTTATTGTGGGAACATCAAGCAGTTTTTAATTGACAAATAATCCACTGTAATTGCCTATTTACAGTAATTCCAATTTTTATAAGTTCGTTAATGACATCATTCTCAAGGTTAAACAGCTTTCGCAGACAGCAGGGAATCATCTTCAGCTTTGCTCATCATTTTAAGCACAAATAAAATTTCTTCATTTTCTACTGATTTCTTCCTATGAGTTATAACCTATCAAACCAGAGTGGTTGCATAATAGCCCTAGTAGGAAAAACAGCATAGACCAGCATGGATGGGCACAAAGAAAACCAGCATATGCTGTTTTGGATGCTGGTACACTGGTCAGCAACAATGAAAATTGATATGCTGATGACCAGCAAAACCACCATATGTTGTGTTTTGGGTGCTATTTGAATGTTTGACTACTATCCTAACATAGTTGCACTTTCTTTCTGATGCTTTGAGCTATTTTGAGGAATATATGCTATTGCAAACAATAGTGTGGTGTTTTTAGTTCAATGATTCAATCAAAAAACCAACAAAAACCTCTTGCATGGACGATGCCACACTGCTGAATATATAAAGACTCACATTTATGACCCACTGTGGAGCATAAAGATACCATGAATCAATGAACGGAATGAAAATGTACTAATAAAGCGCTGAGCTCTAAACAATAATAAATCAAATGAAGCACTAAACCACGTTCTTACCCACTAGTTGTTTCATCATTATGATCTAGTGTATACCGTACTGCTACTGCTGCTCGCTTCCAGCATTAATAGAGAGATTATGCAGTTAATAGAGATATTTGAATGTGTACTTTGCATCACAAATGCTCATTGCTTGCTTGTAAGCGTATTATATGGAACAGACCTTGCATAACCACTAGTGCTAGTCTTTTATTAGTTCGAACGCAACCAACCACCTTTCACTCTCTCTCCTGCTCTCTTGCACAGACACACACTCGCAGTTCAGCTGCTTTTGAACTCTCCACCATTCCTTGATGTGCTAATTGCCATGAGACCGTTCCTGAAAGCTAAGGCAAAAGTTTTTTTTTCTATCATCCTCTCCAGCGAGTGAAAAATAGATATAAATAAATAAATAAAAAGAGAAAAGAAACATCTCCTTGGGCAGCAGAACACTGTAATTAGGCAGTGACAAATTTCAGTTCCCTTTCTTACCATGTGTGGGAAACGCACACAATGACTTTGTGTGTGCCTCTGTGGTGCGTGCGTATGTGTTTGTGTGTGTGTGTGTGTGTGTCACCGCAAGTGTGTGGGATGGCCTGAAATAGGAATGCAGTGTTTCAACAGGCAAATTGCACTCATGCGGTGCAGAAAGGAAGGAATGGGAAAACCAGATACAGTTTCCATTTTGTTGCTCGTTCTAGGTGTGATGCCGAATACGAACCTTGTGCCAAATCTGGTTCCCATAGCGGTGCTATGACAGGTGGCACGCATGAGTCATGTGAGATTGGATGCTGTTGGATAGAGCTAGAAGAAGGAGGTCGCCCCGTATGCATTGACATTGAGGTATGTCTTCCTTTGGCAAATGGTGATTCAGCCACTGACGCTAAGGCACATTAGGGAAGCTGCACAGACACACATATACACACCCTTGCTTGCTTGAAGGCATCTCACATCGAAGCTTCATTATTCCAGCACAACCACTGAAAAGGGCTCTCTTGTTGCTATGCGCTTTTTTAAAGCTCTCCTCTCTCTGTCTCTCTCTCTCTCTCACTCCCTCTCTTTCTCTCTCTCTCCAACCACCTACTTCATTGGCCAGGTTAGCAAGTAGCAAGCACACTTTTTCAGAACATTGGCATCAGGTCCACAGCCGGCACTTTCGCCAAACCCTGTCCAGAGTGACCTTGTAAACTGGGGTATTCTATTCTATTCTATTCTATTCTATTCTATTCTATTCTATTCTTCTATATTGCAAGGCACAGTTTGGTAATTTCCCTGCTCAAATACACCTACACCTTCTAAAATAAGGGGCTGTTTGGAGTCAAAGAAGTAGTTCTGTTTTGCTTAGTGAACTTTTAATAGATGGTTCTTCAGCCTCTTTCTGCAGGCCCACTAGTGACACTAATGGAGATCAACTTTGTTATTTTGAAGTAATAATCAAATATAATATTTTCCCTGTAACTCTGTTGTCATAGGACATGGGCTCTCTGAGTGTGAAGTGCTGTGACTGTGTTGAGCTGCTAGCGAGCAATGAGGGGCGAAATAGGAGGAGTGAGAAGCCTCTGCTGCAAAGACGGCCGTGCCAAGATAAAATGGACAACACAACTGCAGCATTTCTTAAGATCTAGAAATAGTAAACAACTGGCATAATAAAAAATAGCCTTTAAGCACAATAAAAACACTCAATTTGACTCAGTTAAGGATATACAAAACCAGTTCACTTCTGATTTTGTAAATCATAAATTCCGTCTGAACATATTCCATCACTGTTATTGAGGAAAAACATGCAAAACCACCAAACCAGGCTGAAATTGCATTTGATGGCTACAGTGAAAATGGTTGAACTTGTGTTTTTGATTTATGTGAATGGGATTGATATAAAGTTATATTAAGAACCTCCACACATTGTAAAGGTGGAAGCTAAGGTGAAGCTAATTAACACCCCAACAAAAACCTCTCTCACAGGTATTATGGTTGAGCAGCGAATTCACCAAACCTTGCTGGACATCATCTCTTTTAGGACCATAGCCTGGTCACACATTACCACACTGACACACACACCACCTCCCTGGATGAGTGCCTTGACCACATAGAGCTTCCTACCTCTTGTCCTCTCAACCGTGAAATGGCATTTCATATTAGCCATTATCCCGTTTGACCGATGCCTGCTTGTGTTCAGTGGGACAGACGGGACAGACGGGACAGTCGTGATAGCGGTTTTCTCCAACAGAGACGGAGCCTCTCATAAATCCAAATACATTTTCCATAATCCAAGTCCCCTTGGCTGATAACAGGCGTGGGAGCGCTTACCCAGGCTGGTCTCAGATCAGAGAACAGGCAATAAAGTCTCCATATGTGAGTGATTTATACGTCGCATGTGTGTGCCATTAAACACAAGCTAAAGGAGATTTCCTTACAGCAACTAGGAAACTATTCCTTTGTTGGAATATCCGACCTAGTCTTTTTTAAACGTTTTGTTTGATGGCTGCACAATATTAGTTATTACATTATGAAGGTCTTCTGCTGTTCTTTAGAAGAATACTTCAACCAAACAGTTGAAATGTAGCAGGATATTGTGCCCAAGGTAACACTGGCTTTTATTCATTCTTACTCACATTAGCCATGTTGGGTTAAACTCCTATTTTAAGATAACACAGGATTATATACAAATGTCAGAAAAATCACTCCATGCTTGATAACCTCTGTGTGAGTTCGTTTTGCTTTGTTTTTATGGAGAATAATATTGCAAACAGATGGCTTGGCTTCTGACCAGTAACAAGTCTTTAAACAGAAACAAAATGCCTGCAAGACTTTTTACACCACAACAGCTGCTGTGTCTGTGTGTCCAAGTCGACCATCCATGAATCCATCTCTCAGTATATCCATCCATGTATCCATACATCCATCCGCCCATCCATCTATCCCACCATCCATTCAACCATCTATCTATCCGTCTGCCCATCAATCCATCTATCCTTCCACACATATCCACCTATCTATCCTTCCATTCAACCATCCACCCCTACATCCATATACAGATCCACTTGCCCATCCATCCATGCATCTCTCCATTTGTATATCTATCCATCCACCTGCCCATCCGTACATATCCATGCATCTACCCATCCATACGTTTCTCCACCTACACATCCATCTATCCATCCATACAGCTATGCACCAGCGTGTCCATCCACCCACATACATTCATCCACCCAACTATTTTTTCTTCTATCCCTGCATCTGTCTATCCACCCACTCATCTATTTGTCCATTCATTAATCTATCCTTGCATTCCCACATTCATCCATTCATATGCTCCACCCAACCATCCATCCATCCATCCATCCTTATATCTATCCACCCACTCAACCACTCATTTATCATTACATCCATCTGTTCACATTCATCCATCCAACCATATGCACATCCTTAGATCTGTCCGTACATCTATTTATCCAACCACTCAATTCATCCATCCATCCATCTATCCATCCAAATATCTATCCACTAACTCATCCATTCATCCAACCATCTGCTCATCCTTCTGTCCATACATCTGTCTATCCATTCATCCATCCATACATTCACCCATTCATCCATCCATCCACACAAACCCTCCCAATCTTCCATCAATTCATCCTTAAGGCATCCATCCATCCATTCATCTTTCCATCCATAGATCAATCAAGTCCACCCACCCATCCATCTGTGCATCCATTCATCCATCCATCTATTTATAAATCCATCATCCACCCATCAATCCATCATCCATCCATCTACCGAAAAAAATCCTATAGATCACACAGACAGAAGCAAAGTCATTTAACAATCGTGACTCACATTCCTGCCTTTTGATTTTCTCTGCTTTTAAGCTTTCAATTAACAAAAGCGCTTTTAATAACAAGTGGCAGCGTCTTTCTGCAGCACAAAGGCCTGTCGTCTCAAAGTGTCACTCGTTCTTTTTGCATCAAGTTGCAGACAATGAAGGAAGACCAATTATGAGATCTATACATCAGCATTCTGAAGCCACGGTCTTTTCTTAACATCAGCAGAGAGAGGTCTAAGTTGATTTAAATAGCCACCACATCCACTGTTAAGAGACATGATCCACAAGAGCACCTCTATGTAGCATTATGATACACTGGAATGCCAACGATTTTTATTTTTTTACTTTTTTACAGCAGCCAGTAGAATATGCATTTAGAAGGCTGATGACAGGTTGCGCTAGTTGTCATGGCAACTGAAGGCTGTTATGACACACATCAGTTTCTAAGTTTCTGTATAATGCAGCCTTTGGAGACTCGAAGCTCACAAAGCAATGAGGTCTGCAAAACCACAGCCTCGCTTAAATGGAGGCAGTTTACTAATAAAATTCCTAATAAAAGCAACTGACCTCAGACTTTAATATACAGAAAGTGCAAGCTCAACCTAAAATGAAATTACACTGACTTTAATGAAGGTGTCCTATGTGCTTTCTTGATGTGCTTCCACTGTTGCAAATTATTAATAACCTTAAATGTCAGGGCACCAGCTCCTGGATTGTGTTGACGAAGGGGCTTAATTAATGAGGAAATCTGCTCCTCGTTAGTGGTGTCTTTGTGGGATTCCAGGGTAGGCCACATGCAGGGCATCGTGGGTAGTGAACTCGGCATGAGTGACATCATCAAGGCTAAATATGGAACAGAAATCAGCAAAGACACCAATCATCTGCAGGGAAAGACGGTTCTCTATGTATAAAACCCCCAAAAATACATCTGCGCACTCATACTGAGCTCACGCACAGCCTGGCACAGGTTATGTAACGTATGCTGCCACTTCTCCACAGAGCAATACGCAGTGTCAATACAAGTTACAGCACACAAACCCTCAGTGTGAAAGACAACCATCAAATTACATTGCAGCATCGTCTGTCAAAGGTCTGCTGAAGCAGCGCACCACGGATCAATGAAATATCACAAACACACCCCAACAGATCAATTGGAGCACACAGGCACACACACCACAGATGGTCCAGTGCGCATTCAGTGCTATCTGATTGAGTGTGCAGCTACAAGAAAGGTCAGACGGTTAACCTCATGGCCCACACCCAAGACCTTGGAAAAACCATTACTGTTAGCGTTAACTCAATTACCATCAATATGGCTCCAGCCACACTTGTTGATTACAGTGACGAGTCACAGGCTAGCTATTTGGAGGTCATGTGGTAGGCTCGACATTTAGACATCCCACAAGCCGAGAGGACTAGAACAGCAGGGCTCAAAGAGAGCCACTGTACTTTCAAGCGTGACATTTGCAAACCCTTGTGGGAGCTGTCAGAGCAGAAATAGACAGAGGATTCAAAGTGCTCCGGTGATGGCACTGTCCGTATAGACAGCGAGGAACTCATCTGGAATAGCCAGCAGATGCCTTGACCCACAAGGCACATTTTGACGTCCATGTCATGTCACGGTCTGACGTTTGCTACTGCAGCAGTATTACATTTAGCCATCACACAAAATCAAAGCTGTAGGCTTGAAGTCTCACGGAAAAATTGCTGCAAGTGACAGGTCTGTTTTGGGTATTTCTGTTTTGGGTTTTCTACCCAATTTTTCAGTTTAGTCGCGTCTATTTCCAGCCGCTAACTAGGTCATTACATTACATACCAAGCTGGGAGAGTGCAAACTAGCACGTGCCTCCTCAAAGCAGCCTGAAGCTAGCCATGTTTTTCAAACTGCCACTAATATGTCATTAAACAGCTCAACACGCTTGGAGGAGAGCACTAACTGCCCATTCTGTTCCACCAGCTAACAGAAGTCCATGTGAGCTAGCATTACACTGAGTGAAGTGGAACAGGGGAGCCATCCACCCCATTCAGAGAAAGTGAGCTCATTTATGTTCTTTGGACACTCAGCCACAGATGGCTGTGGCATCTCTAATGAGTGAGCTCCCGATCTCCTGATGACAGAGCCAGCGCTTAGACCAGGGGTGTCTAACTTATTTTAGGGCTACTTTACAACCAGGACCAAAAAAGAGTTTAATTTTACAGGAAATGATTCATTTAATTAGTTTATTACTGATTTAATTCATTCAGTGAAGAGGGGTTAAAAGCTTGAGTAAGATCAGGACCTCCACACACCGTTGGTTGCCCCCACCCTGCTTATAGTCCTATAAACAGTGCAGTTCTCAGCTTTAACTTCCCTGGTTGGTAGTGGTGGGTAAAGCAGGAGCGATTCTATTTCGCCACCAAAATTTAAATCAGCACACGATGAAAAGATTCTGCTTTTTTATAGTGCTTTATAGCCTTTTTTATAGTCTTTCTGGCTATATCTGAAAGCTAATCCCAGGCTAAATTTGGTTTTCAGTGGGAAATTCCCATCGACAGTGTAACTTAATCCAAGGCCGTGCTTAATCTCTGTGTCTGTGAAGTGAACCCATAAGGAATTTACGTTTTAATCATCGCCACAGTTGTCATTATTGTCGTCACATCTGTAGTCATAAGTTCATCGTTCCTCAGTTTCTTCTCTCCTACATCTCTGACTCATGAGTGAACTTAGCTCAGCGCTGTAACGATAATTACTGTGAGAACATCATGTCTGTGTGCCACAGGGAAAATTCAGCGCGCACACACACACACACACGCACACACACACACACACACACACACACACACACACACACACACACACACACACACACACACACTCAGAGACAAATACATACCCATCACAATCACACTTATATACCTACAATACAATCACACATTCCCTTACACTGCTTTTTTTCTTTATCTCAAATCTATTTATCATAGCCATAAAGAGACTTTTACATGATGCTATAGAAGAATCACTTTTGGTTCCCTAAGGAACCTGTAACATGGAGCGATGTGGAGGCAGACGCATGTGCTGAGAAAAGCAAGATTTATTCGGGGCAGATCCAGGGTCACGGTCGAGACAGTCCGGGTTCGGGGAGCCAACACGGATATACGGAGGGACAGACATAACGAAACAAACATAGAATTTAAACGGTGCTCTTAGAACAGATCAAACATCCAACATATCAAACATAAACATATCTAACATATACTTCAAACAACACAATTCATACATACATCCAAAGACCAGCACAGACCAGGGCAAACACGGGCCTTATATATCACAGGGTTGTTTCTTCTTAGAACCTTTACATTATGTCGAGATTCTTTAAACCTTAAAGAGGTTCTTCACACTTAAACATCTCATTTATAAAAATGGTTCTCCAAAGAACCGTCCAACCACAACCATTCGCCCCACCAGCCATCTCCTCCCACCAGGGGGCAGTGTGATGCTGGGGTCATACCTAGTGAATTCTCTGACCCTGGGGAACTCAATTGCTGTAAAGGGAGAGTAATAAAGGTCTCCTTTGACAGGGGTAGATCTCCCCCTCTTTAATAAACTAATACCTCTTATCATGAAACCTGGAGTGGTCTCAAGTCATTACGGCAGACAGTAATAAAATGCAATATGTAGCCCTTGGGTGTTCGAGTTTTTACTGTCATATCTAGCTAGGCTAGCTTAATGTGTCTGTATAGGAATCTCCCAGAAACGCCTGTCATTGCTGGTAATAACTGTGTGCCTGGACGAGCTTTTATGTATATAAATAAAATACTGACTAAGCTAGCATGTGTCAGTAAAGTTCTGAGTGGAATCGTCTACGAACTCTGCATGAACATTGCTTAAAATATCAGTCAGACTCTGACTTAGCATGTATTGGGAATGTGCTACATTCAACTCAGTATTAATGTCTAATATGTATTATTATAATGCTAACTTGGCTTGCATAATGACTATTCAAAGCAATCTGCCAGAAACTCTCATTGTGCAAAGTCATTTCATTCCTGAATCAATACTCCTATTAATGAATTGTTTAGCATAACGTTCTAGAATCTCTCTGGCAACTGAAAACTACTTGCGTTCTATTAGAACAAATGTCCTCTACATTCATAAACTGATATTACTTCAAAATTGCCAAATTGCTTACATGGTACAAACAATCTAATACAAGTCTTTCTCACCGGAGTAGCTGATTGGCCAATTAGTCCAGCAAGGGCCAGATGGCTGGAGAGGAGGGACAGATGGGAAATGTAGGCGAGAACAGGAAGGTTAGCATGTTACTGTCACACCTCTCCCTCAGCGCCACAGGATGTAGAAGTGAGAGAGACAGGAGAGTGGACACTCAGTAGACATTCAGCTACTTCTGCAGCAACTGACCTGAAGCCAGTGTTGCCATACTGAGATGGCTGTCTGATCTGTGTCATGTATTATGCATCAAAACTAATCTGACGGGGGCTTTATCTGTGAGCTGCGAAGGTCAGACAGGCCTTATACATACAGTGCTCTGTAAATGTCATCCATGCACAGGAAAAAACACGCCTGGCATCGTTCAACACACTGTGGAAAACTTGAAGTACGATTTCACCACAAGTCCACAAGCCACACCACTTTTCAAACGCATAGCATTCAGGATTTTGGTGTGACACTGTTTTCTCAATTATATATGAGCATGCGCAACTCTGTTAATCAGTCGTTTCCTTTCTAGAGTCCCACTAATTGTCACGTTGATCGGGACTCACTTATTCAATTTATTTGGCCCATTTTTCTGCAACCAAATTGGTTCTTCAGTTGTTGAAAACATCAGTTGCAAACTCTTTGAACACTATACAAGCCCACACACAGATGGGGAAGAGTGGAATTACCTAGACAAGTCGTTTCAGGAGGAAAAAAACGAACACTTCATCATTTCCTCATCAGCATGCACAAGCCTTGCCCCACACACCCAGACTAAAATGCTTTCCTTCGATGAGCAACTGTTGGATCCCTTAGGTCAGCCAGCATTTATAGAGCCTCTCCATCTGACCTCAGACATGCCATAAGGTCATTTTGCATAATCAAGCAGTATAATTTGGCATTCAGACACACCAGATTGGGTGCTAGACTATACTGCTGCTGCAACTCTGGTAAACAACCAGTTGGGATCAAAAGGCCTTTCTTAGGTTAATTCTGGTGTGTAATGCATTTTGCTTGTCCAGCATGATGCGTACATACTGTTTATCCCACTACAGTTCTACTGAACTGATTCTTTTGAATTCTCTTGTTTCAATGAATCAATTCAATGAAAAGTCAAATAAACTAGTCTGTATTTTTGCGACACTGAATTTGGCAGGTTAGTCTTCTACTTACTATATTAGTTATGGGATGTATGATTCAGTTTACTCAAATGATTCTTTCAAATCACTTTTTAAAATGATTCACAAGTCAGGTGAACATTATTGACACTTCGTGAATATGATTCAGGGTTTAGATTCAGTGCATTTCATATTGCTTCTTCTACTTAATAGATTAGTGATGAGACTGGTTTCGTTTGCTCAACTGATTCTATCAAACTGCTGTTTTAATGAACTGATTCAGTGATTCATTCATTCACAAGTCAATTTTATTCTCACTCCATGTGCAGTGAGATTGGATTCTGCATCTGCAAGTCTTATTTCTCCGCTTCTACTTACTAGATTAGTGATGGGAATTATGATTCAGTGCACTCAGCCAGTTCTATTGAACCACTGTTACTATTAAATGATTCAATGAGCCATTGATTTACACTTCAGGTAAACTTTATTCTCAGTTCCTCCTTAGCAGTGAGATTGGATTAAATGAGTCTGATTTCGGTAATTGTACTTACTACAAATTTCGATTCAGTTCACTCAATCGATTCCTGTAAACCACCACTTCAGTGTATTGATTCAATGAGTAATTGATTCACAAATCAGATCAACTTTTTTTTTTTACCCTCTTCATGTGTAGTAAGATTGGATTGAGCAAGTGAGTCTGATCTGCATCTGTTTACAAGATTAATGCATGGAATTATGAATTAGTTTACTCAACCATTTCTTTCAAACCACCATTACAATGAATCAAATCACTGATTAACTGATTCATACACCAAGGCAGCTTTATTCTCCCTTACTGCTTGTGCATTGGATTTAGAGATTGGATTTAGTGAGTGTTATCCCACTTCTTCTAATTCCTAGATTAGTAATGGGAAGCATGATTCAGTTTTCTTACTTTTCTGATTGAATCACAAATCAAGTTAGCTTTATTCTCACTTCCTCCATGTGTAGTTAAATTAGATCCAATCACAGTCTGATTCTGCTTATTCTGATTATGATATTAGTGACAGGAATTCTGATTCAGTTTACTCAACTGATTCCTTTCAGTTCATTACCAAAATGATGAGTTGATTCACAAGTCAACTCCATTCTCCTCTATATGGATCAATGAGTCTGATATTAATTTTACCCGATAAATCGAGTCAGACTTGATAGATATAGAGCACGTTGTAGGCAGCTACACTTTGATTTGGTTCAGTGGGTTTGATTCAGCAGGATTTGAGAATCGGTTCAACAAATTTATTTAAAAAGAAGTTCAAAAGAATGATTCTTCCGTGAGTTGGACGCCACTTCCAATGCTGCGTGTTTGATGATGTTTGTCTGCATGTCCGTCAGTGTGTGCTGGATTCGTTTGCATGTGTACTAGTTTGCCAAGTGCTGGAGTTCACTGGCGATCACAGCAGAGTGAGAAACAGTGAGAGAGGAAAAGAGAGATGAACAACCTTCATTACACCCTAATTTACCACCAGTGGGGCAGCTTGGCAAGACTACACCCTCTGTGCTCATTCCCTCTTTCTCTCTCTCGCTCGTTCTCACACTCTCTCTCTACCCGGTGCCCCTGCAGCTGTTAGCTGTCCAAGTTTGTGTCTTCATCAAACGTCTTCATCTGGCGGCTGTTTCTGGATTTGCTCTCAATGTCCTCTGAGCATTTGTGTTTGTGTGGGCGTGTGTGTCCGTGGTCACACGTACCCTCTACTAATTTGGCTCATAGATGACGGCTGATCCCTCCTTTCTTGTATTCTTAACGTTGCTCTTCAGGGATTTCCCCCTTTGCTTTGAAGTCCACCTGGGATTCCAATGGAAGCGTGTTCACAATCCCCTGTAGATCATCAAGGGGCTCTAACTGTGGCTGAGTAGCCACATGCAACCAGTCCACCCATTACGCCATGGTCACAAGGACATTTTGATGTCCTTCAGAAAGTGCACTGACAGGTGTTGTCGATTTCTTGTGGGAATGTTTACGCGCGAAGACTGATGGTTTTTTTTCCATGAGACTAGAACTCTCGAGGGCAGGAAAAGGCATAGATCCTACTATTTGATTGAATTTGATCTTTTTTTCCCCTGAAGTCAACTAACTTGTGTGGGTTCATGTACGAAATATGGTAGTAACTTTCTTTAGGCCTCCTGTCTGCCACTCCGCTGGTAGCAAGCAATTGGCTTGGATATTTTTAATTAACATACTAAACAAACGCATATATAATTATATATAATTATAATTATAAGCCCTGATTAGCAGGAGTCGTTTTGATGTTAATCATGACTGTTAATACTGACAGGTTAGTTCCATATGCATCCATAAAATGTAGCACATATTTACAAATATACAAATAATCGGCAACTATTTTGAACTATAGAAAACTGATCATGAATTATAGTGGTTTAATCACAATCAATTCATTATAAGCCCATATCTCAGATTATATAACTAGAAACAGTGCCCAACTTAATGCATTAGTCTAATGACATAAAAAAAAAATGGTTCAGAATAATTATGAAAATGTCCACATTTTGTTTTGAATAATTATTTTACTTGCAGTTGGTGATGCATGAACTCTTCCTTAATGATTAGTTATTTGTTATTAAGCCATTAATATATATGCTTTTAAACATTTAGAACCATTTGTTGGACCCCAGTTGAAGTTTAATAATGTATTAATAAACATATATTGCATTATTCAGTAGCCTCAGTTATAATTAGTTCATGAAGAACATTTACAATGCTTTAATTATTTATATGTCACCAAGTGTTAATAATTATAGTAGCACTCATTAATGAAGAAATAAAAATGATATATTTGTTAACAAGCATTTTAAGCTACTAGAAAAAGGGGATATGTAAATAACCTCTGTTCTGATTGGCTGCCATGCAGTCCAAAAGCAGTAGGGGCTGAAAGTGGGTGGGGGTGAATAAGCGGATATAAGTAAATGTGGTTGGCTTTCAAAAACAGGAACGCCACAGGTTTTCCATGACCAAGACCCTTGTAAAAAGAAATGCTCGATAGCGATGCGGGTGGTCATTGCTCCTCTTCACATCAAGGCTCACTGTGAGCTGTTATAGAATAGATTTTAATGTTCTGGACGTGAGCTGACAGCAGCAGTTAATTTCTCCTCTGTCGTGATGTACATCAACATAATTGACTGGAGATCTACCCAGGCCTCCTCCTATCGGTTGACCAATGGTTTTCTCAAAGTCCGCTTCATAAAAGCTTTTCTTCTGCTGAGGTTTTTCAACGGGCAACAGAGTCATTTATGTGTCGATGCCTTAAAACATTGTTCTCATGAAATCAATAGCAAGATTTTTTTTTTTGACAGATACCAAAACATCCTTGTGATTACAGCTTTCCTGTCAAGGTGCATTCAAGAAATGTCATTTTCTGGTTCTCCAGAAAGGCTCAATCAGACTTCTGCCCCAATCTTTTCACCTTTGCAGATTTTATGTAAGCCAACTCTATGACATCACCACCCTTTCTTTACTATGATTTTACTCGTTCAGCTAAACGCTGAAGCTCAGCACTGCTGGATGAATGTGGTTGTGGACAGCGAAAATTATGTTATTTGCCGCAAATCCAATACTGCTGTTTTCTCCTTTGTCAGCAGACTAGCAGTAATGGAGTTATCAGCAGGAAAAAGTGCTGGCTGCTCATACAAAAGAGGGACAGTTGCTTTGCAAGGGGTTCACTCTGTTTTGTGTGTATGGTATTGAGGTACGCTATAGTCATCCATATACAAATGTTGGGAAAGTTAACAACAGCCACCTAAATTAAAAAGTTGTAAGCAATATACTTGGCAGTACCTACTTTATATGACCAAAAGTATAAGGACACCTGACCACCTGAATATCACATTGCAAAATCACTGGCGTTTATATGACGTTAACTGTTCCTGGGCAAGAACTTATTTTGGATGAGCAGGTCTGGCTTGCAATCAACATTCCAGTTTGTCCCAAAAGTGGTCAGTGGGGTTGAGGTAGGGGAGGCCACTGGAGTTGCTCCACACCAAACCTTGTCTTTATGCTGGAACAGAAAATGGTCTTCCCCAAACTGTTGCCACAAATTTGGAAGCATATAATTGACTAAAATGTCGTTTCTGTGTCTGTAACATTAACATCACCCTTCGCTGGAACGAATGGGCTCAAACCTTGACAAATAGCCCTAGACCATTATATCTCCTCCACCAAACTTTACTCTTGGCACTATGCATTTCAGTAGGTAGCATTCTCATTCCATCCACCCAACCCAGATTTGTCCATCAGGCGTGATGCATCATTCCAGAGAACAACTATCCAAGAGTTCACTCCAGCCAACACTTTGCAATGCACAAAGTGATCTTAGGCTTGTGTGCAGCTGCTTATCCATGAAAACCCCATTTTGTGAAGCTCCCAACACACAGCGCTTGTGCTGATGTTGCTTCCAGATGCAGTTTGGAATTCTGCAGTGAGTGATGCCACAGAGGATACCTGAATTTTACGCACTACTTGCTTCAGCACTCTGTGGTCTTGCACTGTGAGTTTATGTGGTCTACGGCTTTGTGGCTGAGATGTTGTTGCTCTCAGATGATTGCATTCCATACAGTTGACCACATCAGACCTAGCAAGGCAGAAATTTCGCACACTGACTTGTGACAAACGTGACGGTGCCACATTTAAACTCACTCTTCAGTACGACCCATTCTATGGTCAGTGTTTTGTCAAAGGAGATTGCATGGCTATGTGCTGGATTTTATATACCTGTTAGCAATGGCTGTGGCTATAACACCTGAAATCAATCATTAGGAGGGGTGTCCACATAGTTTTGGCCATATAATCTTGATGTTGATGGGAATATATCCATTTTAGCCCTGTCCACCAATGAGGTATGCATCTTTTGCGTTCTCTGTTAAGATATGAATATAAACGCAACTGAGGCTTTTTCATTGTGCTCATAAGTTAATCTATATGCAGATGTGCAAACCAGTAAACCATAGAATAAATATTAATACATCTGTGCCATGTGCAGCTGGGGCAATGGCCAGTGTTGGATCATTTCAGGGCTGAAAGCTTGAGATTCTGAACTTGTCAGCCAAATCCAACTAAACCAAATTTCAGAACATGTTGATAGCCTTCTGCATTTCCAACATGCTCTGTGCTCTTTCCAAAAAAATGACCATATTAAGTTTGATACAATACTGATATTCACTGAAGATTTAACAGTTTAAATGGCTAGGATTTAACATAACAAGCCAAATTATTCCAGGAGAGCAGATGTGTCCATAATGTAAAGTGCAGGGCTCTTTGTAAACATAAGAACGGATGTTAAGATCTCATTGCTAGCCGGATATAGCCAGCCACTACTGGCTCCTTGCAGACTACCCGGGCATGACGCAATTTCACAGTAGGCTAGCATCCAGCATCAAAATTTCAAAAGAAAGATGGTGAAGCGAGAGGCGGACTTGGAACAATGTGCCTTTCTTTTTGCTCTCAATGACGTGGCCCCCTACCTAAGCAGGAGCCGAACGAGCTCAGATAGGCTCTGAGGTATGTGGGTGTGTACATGTGTGCGTTTTGGTAAGAAAAGATCAGGTCGAAAGATGAGCAAAGAAAAAGGGAAGGGGGCAAAATGAAATATTTACGACTTTTGCATAAAGCAATAGTCATTTAACGCAATACAATTATGTGCCAAAAGCAAAAACAAATCATTTCTGTGATGTGCTTCAAGCTCCCAGCAAATATAAATGAGCCCGAGTCGATGATGTGCCCTTATGCAAAATGTGTGCTCTCGTTTGTGTATAATGGATTGTGTTTGTCATCCATATGAATTTCAATCATTTTCATGCACTCCCATTATACAGAGCGACCTGGCAGAGAGGATGACATCATTAGCTCAAAATTGAAGTCCGGAATAGGAGCATCGGGTGCGTAATACCGTTTCATATTTATGGACAGTGTGACGTATGTTCATGTGTGCTCGCGCAAAGTTGTGGGTGTGAGGAGAGAAGAGAGATCAGAAAATATCTAGAAGTCACAAGCCTGCTCCTATTACAGCTCATTACTTACAGCTCAAAAACTCTCCACCAACATTCATTCTCTCAAAATCTGATCAGCTAAGGGTGGGATGCATAAACTTTACAAAGTTCCAAAGTTCCTCAACACAATTAATGCAAACTTCATCCCAAATGGAAATACATGGCAATGCTTGGACTTCTCCATAAGGCATAACGGCACTACATAGTAAATTAGTGCAGGTGCTCAATCCTGGTACTGTGGCTCTACCACCCTGTAGAGTTTAGCTGCAATACAAATCTAGCACAGCTGATAAGGGAAACTTTGAGGGGCCTAAATATTTGAGCCAGCTGTGTTAGATCCAGACCTTTCCAGGGTAATAGGTCTTTCGGGACCCTTGCATTAACAGCTAGGCTAATCATAAACCTCAATCCAGGTGACCAAGATGTGCACACTAATATATAATCACAGAAAGTTACTACATCAAAGTTACGAATGTATTAGCTGATACCAGAGACCACAGTTTTCTGGAAGTGCTGAGATAAGAACCGTTTTTGTTTAAATCAAGTCATGGAAGAGAGGTACATGCAGAGTTTTGTAAGGCAAACTTATCCCCTAAGGACTTTTGAGATTCACCACTATTGCAGCACCACCAACATTACATATAATGCGGTGGTTTTGGAAAGAAAATGAAATGACTCTAAACCCTAATTACAATATAGCAACCCCTGGTTCCCATCACCACCTTTATAAAGTTCTCTACAATGAACGATTTAAAATCAAACCACACTCTTTACAGCTAAACCTTTGAATTAAGTAGGACATGAAACATATATATATATATATATATATATATATATATGTGTGTGTGTGTGTGTGTGTGTGTGTGTGTATGTATGTATGTATATATATATATATATATATATATATATATATCGCTGCTGTCGGAAGAAAACCTTGTATCTCCAAAATAGTAATTTTACAGGAGAAGGAAAAAACATACTTTACTTTCAATGTAAGTCAATGGAACCAGAATTTTTCCCATGGCATTTTGGGTAATTTCTTTTAGGCCATTCATCATAAAATTTACACACAATGTAAAGAGTAACAGATACTTTCAAATTATGTCAAAAACTGAAAAATGACAAAAATGGAGATACAAAGTTTTCTTCCAACAACAGCCATATGTATATTTTATATATATATATATATATATATATATATATATATATATATATATATATATATATTTATATATGTGTAATATATATATTACACACTTTTGTTATATAATTCATTATCTTTAAGATTTATATGTACATTTGTTATATTTTGGACAGCTCAATACAAATATATATATATATATATATATATATATACATACTTATATAACTATGTTAAAATATAACTATACATACATATAAATCTTAAAGATAACGAATTATATAACAAAAGTGTGTAATACAATTAACTATCAATGCTGCCATTTTGTCAAAGACATCACTTAATATTTATTGCATAATGGATTCATATGACTTATGAAAGGACTGATTCCCACACACACACACACACACACACACACACACACACACACACACACACACACACATTTGGCTCAGTCTGGTCATTGATTGTACAGGCATTTGGTCTAACTGCGTCATGTTATGGCCACTGCGTGTATGTTTATGTGTTTTGCTGCTGTCTCTCAGTTTCAGAGTGTAAAGGTAAAGAAAAAGCATAAAAAGCCGCAGGATAGCAGATGCCCCTCAGGCTGAAAGAGGGGAAAAGTGCGGAGGAGAAGAGCGAGGGAGGGAAGAGGAGGGGAGAGAGAGCGAGCGAGAGAGAGAGATGCTTTAACAGTCATCCCTCTCAACTGTTCTTTCATACATCTCTCACTCCTCTGCAACTGTCGCTTTTTTCTCACTCCATCACTCCCTCTTTCTTTCACACACTCTCTCTCTCTCTCTCTCTCTCACACACACACACACACGCATACACACACACACTCACAGGCAGAAAGATCTCTCAGTTTCCACCCACGCTCTGGCAGAGCAGAGAAGGCTTTGAACAAGCATACACACACACACACACACACACACAGACCCAGCACACTCTTACCCTCCCCACACACCAAAATGAGAATGTGCGTATGTGTGTACCTACCAACAGACACACACTGCGCTCACTCCGTCCCTCCAAACACATGTGTAACGTATGTGTACATACCCACACACTTATACAGGCAGTCTCTCTCCATATCTCTTTCCCTGTGCCTCTCTCTGTCTCTCTCCGTCTCCCTGTCTCTCTCTCTCCCTCTCTGTCTCTCTCGCACTCTCTGCATCACACTGACTGAACTGTAACTGCGCCACAGCAGCTCTCCTGAAAAACTTTCTGGAGATTTCTAGATGCTCCCACATCGACAACCAGTTGAATGTTTCGTCAAAAACAGAAGCAGCATCACATAAGATCACAGTCAATTGATCCCTTATACAGACATTATAGAAGCACAACAAACTTACAAAGCCCTTATCCCGTCAGTGCTTAAACAACCACTGCTTAAGATGATTTAAAGAAGCATATGCAACAAATTATTAATGACAGAGAAAAACATGTAAACATCTGTTTATAACCATCGTTGTTTTAACTGAGGAGTTTTCTTTTATGTAGATAGATAGATAGATAGATAGATAGATAGATAGATAGATAGATAGATAGATAGATAGATAGATAGATAGATAGAGAGGTAGTGTGTGTGTGTGTGTGTGTGTGTATGCATACACTCTCAGTAAAATAGGTTCTATAGAGTACCTATTTGTATTGTAACAGCAGTACATATACAGCAGGTTTTCCATGATACGGTACAACCATTTAACCAGACAGAGAACCATTTATGCAGTCAAGGGTTCTCTAGTAAAGGCAATCATTATGCACTCTTGAAAAAACAATAGGTGCCACAAAGGGTTCCGTGAGCAATGCCATATAAGGTTCCCGGAAGAACCACGTTTGAAAAAAAAACTCATTTGTGTTTGTGAAGAACCTTTGAAGGTTTTGAGAAACCTCACATAATCTAAAGTTCCTTTACTAATTTAAGGGTTCCTCCCGGAACCTTGACATTATGTGGAGGCTTTGTGGACTTTCAAAAGGTTCTTCACATTTGCACATCTCATTTACACAAATGGTTCCCTGCGGAACCGGCCCCTCATTGGCTCTTCAAGGAAAAGGTTCTTCACAATTGCACATCTCATTTACTCAAACGGTTCCCTGAGGAACCAGCCTCTCTACGGTTCTCTAGGAAATCACAGTGACTCTCACAGGAAAGACGATGCCATCATTTTTGGCGCCATTATTTTTAAGCGTGAATAGAGAAAGAAAATGTATAATAATTGATTCTTTGTTTTGGTTAAATAGCTTCTCTCTATAATGGACAATCTGTGATACATAGTTCTTTAAGAAACCGCATAAAAAAGGTTCTATAAAGAGCCCCACTAGTACCAGTAGCAGAACCTTTTTGGAGCACTTTAAAGAACCATATACAACAGGTTTTTTATCGAAGACCATACAAAGAACCAATGATGCATTCAGATGGTTCTCTGGGTTAAAAGATAAACACTGTCTTTACCTAAAGGACCCTTTCAAAATGTAGTGAATGTAAATTAAGTAAAAACTGCATTTGTATGTCCTAGATTTTACACACTTACTCACACAAACACACACACATGCATGCGCACTTACACACTCTCACACCCCCCGATCCATGCAGCAGTTTCATAAGCTGGAAGACACTCACCAGTTTTTTTCTTTCTGTTTTTCCCTCGCTCTGTCTTCCTTGCTGCCTCTCCTGTTGTGTATGTGATGGCAGGGCACAGGGATGAGGCTGGAGAGCGAGAGGCAGAGACAGAGAGAGAGATGCCTGAACTCTTCCTCTTCTCTGACACCCCTGGGGAATGCAGTGGTCTTTCTTTAGTTCTGCGTCTTTTTTCCTTCTCTTACGCTTGGCTCAGCTCAGCATGCGTCTGCCTGGGAGAGTGTGCATGTCCGTGTGTGTGTGTGTGTGTGTGTGTATGTGTGTGTGTGTGTGTGTGTGTGCGCGTGTTGTTATGTGTACGGATGGTAGATGTGAAACAAGCATGCATTCTCTCCTGTAAGAGAGAGATACAGCGAGCACCCGCCCCAACTCTAAAAGCCCTGTAGGTGTGAGTCATCTGCTCTCAGCCAATCAGAGGCCAGCTGAATGACTTTAATTAGAAGCACAAGGGGTGCTCAGAGAGAGAGAGAGAGAGAGAGAGAGAGAGAGAGAGAGAGAGAGTGTGTGTGTGTGTGTGAGTGAGTGAGTGAGTGAGTGAGTGAGTGAGTGAGTGAGTAGAGGGTAGAGAGAGGTGGTGAGGGGAGAGAGAGCAGAGGGGAGACAAGAGAAGCAAAGTGAGAGAGAGGGGAGAAAGAAAGAAATGGGAGAAAGAGAGAGAGAGAGAAAAGAGACAGAAAGGGGAGAGAGAAAAAACAGATGAGAAAGAATGGGGAGAGAGGGGAAAAAGAGAAAGAGAGAAAAGAGAAAGAAAGGGGACAGAGAGAATAAAGAGAATAGGAGGGAGAGGGAGAAAAAACAGATGAGAATGAATGGGGAGAGAGGAGGGTGAGAGAGAGAGAGAGAGAGAGGAAGGGGAGAGAGATGAGGGTGAGAGTGGGGAGAAAGAGAGAAAAGAGAAAGAAAGGAAGGGGAGAGAGAGGAGGGTGAGAGGGGGAGAAAGAGAGAAAAGGGTAGAGAGAAAAGGAAAGAGAAAGAAAGGGGAGAGCGGAGGATGAGAGAGGGAAGAAAAGGGGGGAGAGAGAGAAAGAAAGGGGAGAGAGAGAGAAAAGAGAAAGAAAGGGCACAGAGGGAATAAAGAGAAAAGGAGGGAGAAAAAAACAGATGAGAAAGAATGGGGAGAGAGAGATAGAGAGGAAGGGGAGAGAGATAGAGAGAAACAAGAGAAAGAGAAAGAAAAGGGAGAGAGAAGAGGGTGAGGGAGGGGGGAAAGAGAAAAGAGAAACAAAGGAAGGGGAGAGAGGAGGGTGAGAGGGGAGAAGGAGAGAAAAGAGAAAGAAAGGAAGGGGAGAGAGAGGAGGGTGAGAGAGGGGAGAAAGAGAAAAGAGGAAGAAAGGAAGGGGAGAGAGAGGAGGGTGAGAGGGGAGAAAGAGAAAAGAGAAAGAGAGGAAGGGGAGAGAGAGGGGAGAAAGAGAAAAGAGTAAGAAAGGAAGGGGAGAGAGAGGAGGGTGAGAGGGGAGAAGGAGAGAAAAGAGAAAGAAAGGAAGGGGAGAGAGAGGAGGGTGAGAGGGGAGAAGGAGAGAAAAGAGAAAGAAAGGAAGGGGAGAGAGAGGAGGGTGAGAGGGGAGAAGGAGAGAAAAGAGAAAGAAAGGAAGGGGAGAGAGAGGAGGGTGAGAGGGGAGAAGGAGAGAAAAGAGAAAGAAAGGAAGGGGAGAGAGAGGAGGGTGAGAGGGGAGAAAGAGAGAAAAGAGAAAGAAAGGAATGGGAGAGAGAGGAGGGTGAGAGGGGAGAAAGAAAGAAAAGAGAAAGAAAGGAAGGGGAGAGAGAGGAGGGTGAGAGGGTAGAAAGAGAGAAAAGAGAAAGAGAGCAAGGGGAGAGAGAGGAGGGTGAGAGGGGAGAAAGAGAGAAAAGAGAAAGAAAGGAATGGGAGAGAGAGGAGGGTGAGAGGGGAGAAAGAGAGAAAAGAGAAAGAGAGGACTGGGAGAGAGGAGGGTGAGAGGGGAGAAAGAAAGAAAAGAGAAAGAAAGGAAGGGGAGAGAGAGGAGGGTGAGAGGGGAGAAAGAAAGAAAAGGGGAGAAAGAAAGAAAAGAGAAAGAAAGGAAGGGGAGAGAGAGGAGGGTGAGAGGGGAGAAAGAGAAAAGAGAAAGAAAGAAAGGGGAGAGAGAAGAGGGTGAGAGGGGAGAAGGAGAAAAGAGAAAGAAAGGAAGGGGAGAGAGAGGAGGGTGAGAGGGGAGAAGGAGAGAAAAGAGAAAGAAAGGAAGGGGAGAGAGAGGAGGGTGAGAGGGGAGAAAGAGAGAAAAGAGAAAGAAATGAAGGGAAGAGAGAGGAGGGTGAGAGGGGAGAAAGAGAAAAGAGAAAGAAAGGAAGGGGAGAGAGAGGAGGGTGAGAGGGGAGAAAGAGAGAAAAGAGAAAGAGAGGAAGGGGAGAGAGAGGAGGGTGAGAGGGGAGAAAGAGAGAAAAGAGAAAGAAAGGAAGGGGAGAGAGAGGAGGGTGAGAGGGGAGAAGGAGAGAAAAGAGAAAGAAAGGAAGGGGAGAGAGAGGAGGGTGAGAGGGGAGAAAGAGAAAAGAGAAAGAAAGGAAGGGGAGAGAGGGGAGAAAGAGAAAAGAGGAAGAAAGGAAGGGGAGAGAGAGGAGGGTGAGAGGGGAGAAGGAGAGAAAAGAGAAAGGGGAGAGAGAGGAGGGTGAGTGGGGAGAAAGAGAGAAAAGGGTAGAGAGAGAAAAGGAAAGAGAAAGAAAGGGGAGAGGAGGGGGAGAGCAAGAGTGAGAGAAGGAAGAAATAGAGAGAGCGAGAGAGAGACAGAGCATAATCAAGCATACAAAGGGAGAATGGGAAAAGGAGAGATAGAGGTAGAAAGAGAGAGATACTGAGAGAGGGAGAGAGATAATTAGAGAGAGAGAGAGAGCACTTACACTAGTTCTTCTGCAGTGCTGGTCATCAGTGGCTGAGTGATGAGTGGCCTTTGTGAGTTTGATGGCTGGGGGTAATTTAAGTGAGTTTCATAATGTCAGCGTCGGCCCCTCGTGTGTAAGAGCATTATCTCTGCTGTCAAACACAGGCATGCATGAATACACAAACACATCAGTGCTACACTCTCCACATCCCCAAACACCGGCGTGCGGACTGAGCGGTGGGCCAGTGCGTCAAAGCTGGAACTGACCGAACTCGTGCCCGAGTTGCTGATCAACTGTAATCTAATAGCACGTAAGAAAGAGCCGACTGCGAACTCGATTGGGGATAAATGACCAAGCCGAGAGACGTGGACGGAGTAAGATGAAGTAAGATCAGTGGATGTTAATTCGCCGGTCAGAGCTGGACTGAATGTGTCTTTAATATGATTCCACATTTACAGGAGATCTGATCGAGCGCCCAGTGTCCACCAAGTGTGCAGCACAAAAGAGTTGGACACTAATTCAATAACCCTCACCGCACACACAGAGCTCAACCAGGCCAGCACTGATATCTCCTACTGCCAGACCAACAAATCATAATCAATTTCACAGAGAGAGAGAGAGAGAGAGAGAGAGAGAGAGAAACAGTGAGAAAGAGATCAAAGGAGAGAAAGGGAGCAAAGGGGGAGAAAAATAAGAGAAAGGGGGTGAAAGAGAAACAGAAAGAGGAAGGAAATAGAGGAGTGACAGAAATGACAGAGAAAGCAGGAGAAAGAAAGTGAGAGAGGGAAAGAAATGTAAACAAAGAGAAAGGATGAGAAAGACAAAGAAGCCAAGACAAAGAGGAGAGGGAGAGGGGGAAAGAGAGAGAGAAGCCAAGAGAGAGAAATAGAGACTGACGAAAAGAGAGTGAGAAAGACAACAAAGGATAGGAAAAGAGAAAGAGAAAGGAAATGAAGTGAGAGAAGAGAGACAGCAAGAAAGCAAGAGGAAGAAAGTGAATGAGAGAGAGAAATATAAACAGAGAGGAAAAAGAAAAAAGCAAAGAGAAAGAAAAAATGAGAGGAGAGAGAAATAGAGATAGAGAGAAATGAAGAGGGAGAGAAAGAGTGAGGAAAAACAAGAGAGGGGAAGGAAAAGAAGACAGAGAGAAAGAGAAAAAAAACGATGGGGAGAGAGAGATGAGATAGGAAGAGATAGCAAGAACAAAGGAGAGAAAAAGGAAGAGAAAGAGGGTGGGATAGAGAGAGGGTGAGAAAGAGAGGAAAAAGGGAGAGAACGAGAAAACAAAGAATGACAAAGAGCGCAAAGAACAGAGAGGAACGAGGGAGCGATAGAAAGAGAAAGAGAGGAAGGGAGACAGAGTGAGAGGACGAGAAAGACGGGAAAAGAGGGAGTGAAGGTGAAAGAGTAAAAAAAGAGAAGAGAAAGAAGGAGACATAGGAAGACAAAGGGAAAGAGTGGGTGAGAAAGAGAAAAAAGACAAGAAAGAGAGAAAAGAGTGAAAGAGAGAGAGCAAAGAATAGAAAGAAATTAGTGGGAAAAGGAGAGAGCGCGAGAGAGAGAGAGAGAGAGAGAGAGAGAGAGAGAGAGAGAGAGAGAGAGAGAGAGAGAGAGAGAGAGAGAGAGAGAGAGCAATGCCAGAAGCAAGCTAAGACAAAGCTACAAAGAAAATGAGCAAAACCTAGTCAAGGACAAACTGTAGACATCGCTATCATCAAATCACCCCCTCAGGCTCTCGCCTTGAGGAAATTGCACACTGTTCGCCTTTGAGATTCATCCATCGTAGCGACAGACCCCTGCCACGAGCCACTGTTTGTTTAATAACCCCACAACCCTTCCCACAGCTAGCAGTTAGATGGACACAGGGTCAACGCGCTCATTGCTGGAGACAAATATATAGACAAAAAAGAGGAGAGGAGTGAATTACTGCTGTAATGGAGGACATGAATTCTTAGGCATCTTCACTCCTGTGGGAACAAATTCGAGGATCTAAAGGTCACAGAATAATCTTTGTCTAGACACTTAATGGACAGATGGTTTGAGAGGAGCGTGTGGTGGAATCCTCTAGACTTTTATTGAACTGTAAAAGAGTCAGGCCAATTCGGCCTGATCAGGGCAGGTAAGAGCCAAAAACAGATCTCCCAGCTGAAAGAGGAGCACGGCTTATATGTGAATGAACGCTGGGGAAAGAAACTAGACCTCCGCAGTAAATCACACTTTTATTGCCATCTGAGTACAATCTGATAAACACTTTACAGGCCTGCAATAAAAACAACTCATACATGCAAAGGTCTGTACACTGGAACGCATAGCACTGTTCACCATCCATCAGACACATCATCAGCACCACATCTGTCATACAACAGAACTGTGTGACTGGGTGGTGCAGACACATTACTATACACTGACCAGCCACTTCATACATTCACTGTCCCCTTTATCAGCTCCACATATCATATAGGTGCACTTTGTAGTTCTACAATGACAAACTGTAGTCTTCCTGTTTCTTTGTTCTTCAGTGGTCAGGACCACCACATAACAGGTACGATTTGGGTGGTGGGTCATTCTCAGCACTGCAGTAACGCTGACGCGGTGGTGGTGTGTTAGTGTGTGTTGTGCTGGTCTGAGGGGATCAGACACAGCAGTGCTGCTGGAGTTTTGAAACACTGTCCGCTCTATTAGGCACTCCTACCTTGTCAGTCCACCTTGTAGATGAAACTGCTGCACAGTTTATGTTGGTCATCCTCCAGTCCTTCGGCTGTGGTCACAAGACGCTGCCCCCAGGACATTGATGGCTAGATGTTTTTGGTTGGTGGACTGTTCTCACAAAGTTGTAAGCAGCTTTACTCATTTGACTTTTTTTTCAGTTTAGCACAAAATCAACAGAATTTGAATAATTAAGATAATGTTAGATTATTTTAACATGAAAATAGAAGTAACTCATACCTTCCATATCAAAAATAAGAGTTATATCCAATTCTCTTGGGGAAAAAACCACTTCAATATTGATCAGGACAGAGAAGAGAAGGCCTAGTGTTTCATTATTTGTCAGTGAGGACAGTTTATTACAGAATAGTACAGGTTTTTGGCTGAAGCCATTGGGGACATGGGTGTTTGGAATACAGGAGGTGAAGTTTTGCTGCCTATTTTCACCACCTGAGTGCTCCCTGTTAGAGACCGTATGTTCAGGTCACCTCTATTTTGACTGCAGTCACGGCAAGGCAAGGTGGCAATGGGATTCTTCCTCGTGAGCTCAGCTCTAAACTACTGAAAATCTGAACATTCTCTAGCTTCAATAACCAGGAATATGTGTGTTTCTGACATGCTGTTTATTAGGCTGGTAAAAACACACCTGAATTCGTTTTGGGGCGGGTGATGCCACTGATTTTATTTTTCTGAAACCAAGTAATACCGAGGCTAGTATCTCAGAGCCAATACCTATATGGAAACCTTTAAAAGGTTGGAAAATGGGAAAGACTTGCAAACAATATAGACATAAGAATGTTTTGTTACTATTATAAGTTTCAGGACGTATTCATTACATAGTGTACTGTCAAATAAATACTTCAGAGGGTAGAACTAGAATAAGTAATTTTGCTCACTGACTGACTGACTGAGTCACTTTGTTGAGGAGTCTAACTACATTTCAATGCAGCCAGTGTTAGCAAGCAAGCAAAGTACCACAGACAGTTGCAGAGATTAAGTGGGATTACCTAGGTTGTGTTCTACTTTGCAGTAAAAAAATGTCAAAGAAATCAAATTTTACCAAAAAATTAGGTTGTGTATTTTATATAGTTTCTAATTCTATTCATTATATGTTAACACCATGATTTTAATGTGCAACCCCATTTGCAAAAATGTTGGGATGCTGTGCAAAATGTAAATAAAGACAAAATGCAATGATGTGCAAATCATTTAAACCCTGTATTTCATTGGAAAATTGAACAAAGACAATATATCAAATGTTGAAACTGAGAAAATTAGTTATTATTTGAAAAATATACACCCCTTTTGAATTTGATGCCAACAACACATTCCAAAAAGGTTGGGATGGAGCCAACAAAAGATTGGTAAAGAAAAAATAAATAAATAAATAAATAAACAAATAAAAAACACCTGGTGGTTAATTGGTAGCAGGTTTATAACATGATTGGACACAAGGCCGGTTCCCTAACCTCCAGCCCAAGACTGGACCCAAATGCAGCACTGCAACCATAACTGTGCCTCATTGGAGATACTGGGGGCTGAACTCAGGACCTCACACATGTGAGGCATGTGCTCTACCACTGAGCTACAGCCCCTTCAGGGAAGGACTTAATTATTGCAGCAAGACAATGCCAAATCACATTCTGCATGTATTACAACAGCATTGCTCCGTGTTAAAAGCCTGCCTGCTGTCCAGACCAGTCACCCACTAAAAACATTTGACACATTATGAAATTAAAAATACAACGAAGGAGACCCCGCACTGTTGAACTTCTAAACTCCTATATTAAGCAAGAATGGGAAAACATTTCACTTTTAAAACTGCAGCAATTGGTCTCCTCAGTTCCCAAACACTTAGAGTGTTGTTTCCTTTAAAAATATGCTTTACGTGCAAATCATTGCATTCTTCTTTAATTTACATTCTGCGTGGTGTCCCAACTTTTTTGGAAATGAGGTCATAGAAAAAGTAGTCAGGTTATCAAATAAATCTGTCTGCAAGCCTAAACTAGCTAAAGTGTGAGAAAGAGGTGGCTGTTTAGTATTCGTTTAACTGACAAAAGTCATTGTTTGGGCTGCCTTGAAATTTTCAGTTATATGAACTTCAAATAAAAAGTTGATAGGGCATAAAACACAGATTGTTGTTATCTGAAATTCAGTTAACTCAAAATTTTAAGACTGCCCACTCATTTCCATCCATCCATCCATTTTCTAAGCCGCTTCTCTGTCAGGGTCGCAGGGGGTGCTGGGGCCTATCCCAGCAGTCTTCGGGCAGAAGGCAGGATACACCCTAGACAGGTCGCCAGTCCATCGCAGGGCAGACAGACAGACACAGACAGTCACTTACACCCAGGAGCAATTTAGCACGTCCAATTGGCCTGACTGCATGTCTGTGGGAGGAAACCGGAGAACCTGGAGGAAACCCACGCAGACACGGGGAGAACATGCAAACTCCACACAGAGAGGACCCCGGTCACCCGGCAGGGGAATCGAACCCAGGCTACCCACTGCACCACCATGTCGCCGTGCCCTCTCATTTATTTAGTTAAAACAACTTTTTACAGGAAGCTAAGTTAAAAGTAAAATACAGTTTTTATTATAACTTTTGAAATGATCTGTAGAAGTAAACTGAAAATTCTAGCTGTCCTTTGACACTTCAACATTTTGATGAATGAACCTAAATCTGGTCTACATTTGTTACACTGAGTAAGTTAAAAGTATTTTTTTTCCCTTCTATAAAGAAAACACTTGGTATTAATATTCTCAGGAACTATTCTCCAAAGAAGTCACGATTGGACATACTGAGTGTGTTTACAGGTGCTCAATAATCCAATCATTACTGCAGTTATCTGATTATTCAAATGGTCATGTAAACAGCATACTGTGATATCTTAGGTCTAATCAGATTAAGAAAACTGATGAGGAGGCTGGATTTTAGCTCAGTAATCAGATTTCTCAGCACATGTAAACTCTCACTCTGATGTCTTTCAGATTTCTCAGTCTGCACATGTGTGAAAAAGACAGCGGTACTGGAAATACGCAAGCAGCGTTGCCGCAAGATGGCAGCAAAAACATTTGGAGCGATGCTGAAACCAATTACATGCTTCAAGAAATGAAGGATTTAAATATTCTTCATCTTCTAGATGATGCGTGTTTATATTTTCAGGTAGTGTTGTTTTAAACAAAAAAGACGTTTTACATTACGTTTACATCACGTCTTATTCTGTGAGTTTATTGGCCGGCTGCAAAGCAGAAGTCCGATTACTGCCTGACTCATGTAAACCTGAAGTTTCCCATTATCTGATCAAGTTCGTGTAAGCATGTTGATCAGATCACTGACAGATGATTTTCTGCAGTTATCGGATTATTAAGTACATGTAAATGCACTCATCGACGGCAGTGTATCAATCCACCCATCGGTGTTTTTATTCTATCTGACTTTACCTCAGCTGAGAGCTGTTTTCAAGGTCCCACCAGTGAGCGTGTTCTCATGAATCACATGGCAGTTCAGCTGACGTCAGCAGGCACAGCAGATGCAAAGTACACAAATCAAAGAAAAATCACAACAATAGCTGAAGCTAATGAAAATGACGTTGGTGCTAAACCCATATGTACAAGTGACTCACTGTTAAGAGAATGACTGATTGAATTTATGAAACAGAGCAGAGTAAACAAGATTAAGGATGATTTGCAGTAAACTGTGTATTGCCTTCCACTAAAGATGTAGTTTCAGAAAGTAGCAATAGCATCACTGTATTTACAGTAGGAGGCAAAAGCTGTTGCTGATACAAGATATGGGAATTACGGTCATCAGTATCTTGCCCCAGATATTTAAAAAGGAAAAAGAAAATCTAATCAGACAATTAATGACATGCTGCAATAATAGCTGTATAGGGTACTTTTTCTTGTGATTGCAGAACGGGTTTGATTAGTCTGGCGTAAGTAAAACTACTTCAGCACGTTTAATTGCAGTCTACATCACACTACCAGAATACTGTAGATGCTACTAACAGAATAGAAAAAAAGTGGTATGTTTTGTGTTAAAATACATTTGTGTGAGGTATCCAGGTCCTGCTCCAGCAATTTTAAGAACCTGAGCAGGATCCCCCGCACCCCCAAACTTGCCAGCAGATCTACTTTAAAACTGGATGCCAACTAATAACAGTGACTGCCACATGCTGTCTAAATTATGTAAGTTCATATCTGGCTAATTTGTGTGCTGCTAATGACTGAATGCTTGTTTGGGGCCCTACGTTTTAACCACTTACCTGTAGCGTTTTGAATTTCAGAAAAGCACTTCATAAATGAAATGTATTATTATTAATATGATTACCCATCTATCTAATCAACCATCCATCGTCTAAGCCTTTTATCCTTCTGAGTCGCGGAGGGTGCTGGAGCCTACCCCAGCGTTTATCGGGCAGAAGGCAGGAAACACCCTTGGCAGGTCGCCACTCCATCACAGGGCACACACAAACATATACATTCACACACACATTCACATCTAGGGGCAATTTAGCATCTCCAGTTCACCTGACTACATGGACACTAGAGCACCCAGAGGAAACTGTCATTGTTATTATTATTATTATGAAAGTTAAAGTTACTGATAACCTTTTCAGCAGTTCAGGGGTCTGTCTCACAGTATTTCTTGCTTACTCAGCTCACTTTAAGTTTAGTTGATTCAACCTTTGTGGCAGAGGTGACAATATTGCTTCTTTTGCTTGTACAAATACTTACCTGTCTAGATATTTAGGAGGAATTATTTCTTTTTCCTTCTTTCAGCCATTTTTCATGTAATTCGCTGCTCGTCATAGATGTCATGGTTTCACATGCAGGAGAATTAATCACAGCCACAGAGTATCTAAACCTGGATTAACAGAGAAAGTTGTTAACTGCTGTTGTAAAACAAGCTAACCGTGGCTGTGCTTGTTAAGTTTCATGAATCTGAGCGTCAGAAAGATGTTGAATCTGCTTCAGATGTGATTAATCAGTTGCTTTTCACCTTCATTGAAGCATTTTAAACTACATAATGGTATGGAAATATGGAAATACCATTAAGGTGGGAGCCCCATGTGGGGACCCTTGGCAGCTGTAAGGCCCTGAGCAGCTGCTTATGTTGGTTATTAGTGTAACCCCTATTCCAAATATATGTGGCAAGAATAAGGGCCCTGAATTCAATACATCACTCCCTATTCCCTTATAAAATACTCAAATACACTTAGATATAAAATACCAGAGGTTTACTGAGTGTTTCACGAGTGAAAAATGTCAGATTTTATCAAAGTACGTTCTCTTATGGATTTTTCAGAATTATCAGGGTTCAGAAAAATGTAAACTGTAAATACCTTTACAATATAACAGTGCTTAGATTTTTAAATGACATATTTCAGAGTTCTTAGTAACCAGATGTTAGAGCTTCTTTAAGTTACAGATTAAGCAAATGTTCAATGTACACCACACTTGCCACACATGTAGCTTTTAATTTAAACTCATATGGCCAATCATGAATTTGACTTATGTAGAATTTCCCCTTTAAACACACCTGTAATGGGACTTGAGCAGTGGAAAATATAGAGCAGCTCATAAAAGAGTTTCTGAACACAGGGACAAAGTATAAACCTCTGGAAAGGTTTAAACTCCAGTGGGCCGCGTCCTTACACACTCAAAAGCCTCAACTAAGTAAACAAAGGAAAACGTCGCAGGCCTGAGTCGGAGCTGGAGACCCGAAACTTAGGACGAGCAATAGAAAATATTAGATCAGTACCTGACGAGACAAATGTCTGAACCTGTCCAGGCAGCAATAGAAGAGCTGGACACGAGGCGGACCACCGCTCCCCCCACTCGGGCACCGATGGAGAACTGGAGCGCGGTGTTGTGCAGGTGCGGCGGACCCGCCCACGGGCAGCGACGGCGGGGATGAGAGCGGTTCCCTCGTCGCCAGAGGAACTCTGAGCGCTATCTGGGGTGGAATTACTGAGTCTCTGTGTCCGACGGGACGAGGAGAGACAGAGTGACACTCTCGTTTCTCACACACAGCAGTCTTTATGAACGCTGGTAGAGTTGAGCGCGGAGTGAACTACCGCAGAGCTAGCTAGCACATACGCTCACTATTAGCAAGGCTAGCTAAGTACAAAACAAACAGACTTTCGGTTGAAATGTCGTTAGAAACGCGGCACGAGCTCCTCTCTTCAGCTTCACTGGCCGCATCACTTCATTACCGATTCGGCGCTCTGAGACTTGGCTGAGCAGAACAGGCTCAGTTTACCGAGTAGGAAAACTTTTCTCAACGCATTTATCGTTTTCCAGCTGCGGCCATTCCCCCCTGCGGCCTCTCTCTCTCTCTCTCTCTCTCTCTCTCTCTCTCTCTCTCTCTCTCTCTCTCTCTCTCTCTCTCTCTCTCTCTCTCTCTGTCACCCCCCGCAGCGCCCCTCCCCTCTCATTTCTGCTTACAGATTTTAAGCTGCCTATATTTTATTAAAACAAAAAGAACACACACTAAATATGTAATATCTGTATATTAAACTATTTACACTGTGCATAACATTTTTATCTTGGACAAATGAATAAAGAATTCAAATGATTTATATTAGAAACTAAGGATTATCAGTAGGCAGAGCTGAACTGAAGCTGTTCTGAAGCTGCCGTATTACTTATTGTCACTGTCCTCATCCACCACTGACCTGCATATCTGTTCATTTGTATTGTCATGGCAACATCATAGAAAGGAAGATACAGTAACTACAATAGTCATGATTAGTGTGTTTTTTTCTCTCCACAAGCCTCAGCATTTACAGTTATTGTGAGTTATTGACAGTTATTGAATTTCCAACTGTCTAATATAATTTGATTACCTATTTGTGATGTTCTTCTAAATTGCTCTCATCTGGTTTTGCCACATAGCAGTTTAAGACCAATTTGTGGTAGACATGAATGTTGTGTTGCTGATGAGCCCTAGCTATGTGTGAATCTTAGCACCCATACATTTCAAGGTTACAATAGCATCTGTGCTTGAAGCAAACACAGTGTCTGAAATCCATTACATGACATCCTTATATATCCTGTAATGTACCATCCTTACTGTAGAAAGTGTTCTTTGCCATGGTCTATTGACGTATGCAAGAATTTGACAGGTCACTTCAATCATTGGTCATCTGTTAGATTATTATTACTATTTTGTTAAGGACAGTGGTGCTCAATCCTGGTCCTGGAGATCTACCACCCTGCTCAGTTTAGCTCCAGTCCTAATCAAACTCACCCGATCCAGGTAATGAAGGCCTTTAGGGGCATCTGAGTATTAGAACCAGATGTGTTGGACACACATAGTAGACAGTTCCATCCACTAGTTAACTGTATAGCCCACCACTCTATAACCCTCTGACGATTACTCCAGTAAACCACTAAAGTACATTACAACAACAACAGTCCATATTCGACTGGCAGTGTGACGCATCCTGAGAGACTGTTTGCATTTGGACTACACAATACACTGTGGCTTTCAATGGGACAAGTCATTTTTAGATTACTTTCATCTGTTATTTCAGTTTGTTTTTTACTAAAAACGTATACAAATATCATTTTACCTTTGATTTTAGTTTTGTTTATTGTTATTTCACAGTTTTCAAGACATCAAGACATGGCTAATCCACGCCTGATCGTTTGTCGAATGAAATAAGTCAAATCCAGCTGTGTACAGAGGGCATAAGCAATTGTGGACTGTTTTATAAAGTTACATTTTGGTAAACATGTTGACTCGATGTCTTAAATAGGTAATGGAGAGTAACAGAGAGGTGCAGGTTGCTGTTGGTATATTTCTAGTCTGGTGCTGGTTTTGCTGCTCACCCAGCATGGCCATGCTGAGTGACCAGCATATCAGCATCCAAAACCCAATTCAAGTTTTGATCTATTGTTGCTGGCCTGCATGCCAGCATCTAAAACACAACATATGCTGGTTTTGTTGGTGACCAGTTGTACTGGTCTATGTTGTTTTTTTCTAGCACGGCCTTCAAGGGAAAGAGATGAAAAAGTGGAGACGTTCAGCTACGTGTCCATTCCAATACCACCAGAATATTAACATAATAGCTTGTGATCTGTAGAAAGAGGGAAATATTTCATGACCACAGTAAAAGAAATTAGAGGAGCCATGAACACGATACCTGAGTGAGACTTTACCTCAGTCTGGTTTCCATTAATCACAGGAATCGCAATAGCATAAAATTCTTCAAGGACCATTACATTGAAAATGAAATCTATTACATATTTCTCTATTAAGCCACAGTGGGTATGTGCAGGCAGCCTTCCATATGTTTAAAGTCAGCCCAGCGTTTTTTTTGGCTACTGAATGGAAATCTATGGGAATAACTGAGTAGCGCTAATAAACAGCTCATAAACATGGGGATGTTTGTTTTGTTTTCAACAAGATTTCTGCAGAGAAACTCAATTTCTTGAAAAAGATTTCATTGAAGATAGCAGACGGAAGCTACGCGGCTAGCGTGAGCCATGCTGTTGAACCAATTCCTCAGATAACTAGCCAATCAAACGAACATGTGGACCTCCTACCTACAAAACTCACTTGGTCATCTGTGTTATTAGTCATACTGACAGTTTAGCTGTGAATCTGAATTGACCGGCCCACATACGAGTGCACTATCTGGGTGATAAATGTGAGTATAGCTTTATTAAGTAGATTAGTCAGGTATTTCAGAGTCTAATGGTGGTGCTGAGAAACCCATCTTACTGTAGCTAACACAAGGCTAACAGGACACAAACGTACGTATGAATTCTGGCAGTTGCTCTTAACAATAACACGGCACTGTATTAAGAAACTGTGAAACTGTTCTCTCTTTGTAATGTGCTTCTTTGGCAAGTGTAGTAGGCTAAATGAATGGCACAGTAGCAGGATCACGGAAATAGCAACTGTAGCTAACGGAAGCCCAGTGGATTATTAGTGGTGTTGATCCATTATTCCAGATGGGAAAGTATTACAGCTTCGAACGCGTCGTAAATTTCAAGGTTCATACAATTATATGATTAAATAACAGAAAAATATGCCAACAACTTTAACAACTATATAAAACGTTTTCACACTTATTCTCTCCATTAAATGTTGCACAGTCAAAACTTTTACACAGTCTGGCTATTTATTGACATGCGAATACATCAGGATCCTGCTCCATATGGACATATCAACCGAATCACAGCATCACCAGCATTTTTAGCTCTGTCTCTCAATGATTCTTCCTGAATTCTAGCTTTGTGGCCTGCACCGGAAAGAGGCTCCTGTCGCCTTTTGTCAACCACAGGAGGAGATTGAGAAAGTGTCATCCTAGATATTGCCTGCTATCAACAAGTACTGCTGGGAACTCAGCTGCAAAGAAAAATTTTCACACATGCGCAAAAGCGTGGGTGCACATACACACAAGCGCACACACACACACACACGTAGTCACAAAGACAGTCTCAAGGCTGCTGCCGCAATGAACAATAAATACGTCAGAAAACAAAGAGCAGAGTGTGAGTAGTGGACTGAAAAGAGAGCACTTCCTCAGTTTCTTCTCTTTTTTTCTTGTTCTCTGACACATTCTCCCTGAACGTAAATAATAGCCGTGTATCTACGGTAGGCCGATGTGGTTTCAAAGAAAATCGGATGAATTGAACTCGGAGGATAGAGGAAATATGAATGTGGCTCAGTTTGGTTCTTTCATTGAATCAGCAGGCTCCTGTTTGTCGCTTTCGCACACGCTTCCCTCAGCATACACTATTGAACACAGGCTTAAGTCTGATCTGGTCGAATGTAAGGAATCATAAGCCTCCAAGTGAATCTCTGCTAAGGTCAAATCCTATAACATATCTTTATTTATGGTGCACTTTTCATACCAGTGGCAGGGAGTTCCTCACAAAGCTTATCAGTAATAGAAGAAACAATTCATTTAAAGCATTCATTTAAAATCATATAAGACTATGACACAGATCAAATTAAACATAAAATGCCAAGTTAAAGAGTTTTGAAAGTTTTGCTCCAGGACTAGCTTACCAGCATAAGTAAGATCTTAGGTCCCAGTCCCAAGAAACGAATATGAAAATGATGAATATGAATGAATATGAATGTGAATGACTACAAATATGAATGTGAACATTAAAATGACACTTAATCCTAAAAATGACTGTAATTTGTTTACCTGCTGTTGCCATGCCTACCTTAGTGCTTTCATACTGTGAAATACAGCACTGTGCATAAATCAGAGACCGGCCTTCATTTATTTAAATTCAGTTAAAAAGGCCATTAGGCACAATTTATTCAAACATATTGTCGTGACCCATTACTGGCTGGGTATGTGCAGGTGGCACAGCCATGCGGAGCGGCATTTTCTTCACAGATTGTGACGTTTTATTAACACTGTCATGTTGGTTGTGCTATTTTGTGCTGGGCTGTGTGGCTGTTGGTGTGATCACCATGACATTGACGTAAGAGGTGACCAGCCCCACTGTCCTGGCTGTTTAGTGAGCACTGGCAGTGTGTTTCATTGATGTTATTCTATAAAAGCATCCCTGCACCCCTCCCTCTTCTCTGCTGACATTTCAATATGTTCAACAGAAAATGCCTCCGAAGCCTTAACAGCCGTCCACCCTTCACCTTTATTACTGCTTCCATATGTTTCGGAAGGGATATTATTCCACACCTCTGAAGTTCAGTCTTAGGAGTTGGTTGAATTTTTTGCTTCTCACAATCCAAGTAATCCTAAACATGTTCAGTGAGTTGAGGTCTGGACTCTGGGGTGGCCAGTCAATTGTTCTGAGAGGCTTCTTGAAAGCTGCACATCTTTTCATATGCATAGTGCACATGATTTTCTCCTTTCTCTCAAAGATGGACTCTATAAGTTACGTTTATCTGACAGTTTGGTGGTCTTGCAGGGTTGTTAGGAGTCCCATTTTCACTACATCTCACTTATTTATCTTACATCAGAAGACATTTTAGAAGAAAAGTCACAATATGATGGAACATTATGGGAAAACAAGAGCTCTGTCATTTAAATACTATGATGAATCAAGCTTAGTATGGCCAGGGACATGAACCTAAAAGGTAAAAAAGGTAAATTTTGTGTTAACGTTGATGGTAATGCAGGCTAATGGTTGATGTAACTTGTTAAAATATCACAGCAACTCATGAGTCATGAGTCAACCCCCCCTCCCTCCCACCAGGCTACAGGCCTCAGTGTGATTGCCCTGCCTGCACTTTGTTCTGTTTCTTAGAACATGCTGTACATGCAGTTGCTGATCCTACATGTCTGATCTGCATCTCAATGGCTTTTTTGTTTAATTGGAGCCCACAGAAGGCATCACTCTTATCTACTCTTAAAACTGCTCTGTCTATCTGGCTCTTACAGAACGCTTATGAAGAGCCCTGCGAGGTAAGCCAAGACTGTCCAGGTGGAGCGACGGATGATAGGGATTGATAAAGGAATGTCACACTTGCTTTCTTTCCAAGAACACAATCTTTGCAGTCGTTCCAACACATGGCTTTGGAAAATGAGATCCCTTTGGCACACGTGTGTATCTGTACTGCAACTATGACTGGCTGTGTCTGAAACTGAAGGCAGCCGCTTTAATGCCGTGCTGACTGTGCTGTCTCATAGGGCTCAACACTATATTACCAGGCCCCAATGTTCCCAGGGTTCTATGGTCCTCAGGCCACAGTGTTCCCAGGGTTCTATGGTCCTCAGGCCACAGTGTTCCCAGGGTTCTATGGTCCTCAGGCCCCAATGTTCCCAGGGTTCTATGGTCCTCAGGCCCCAATGTTCCCAGGGTTCTATGGTCCTCAGGCCACAGTGTTCCCAGGGTTCTATGGTCCTCAGGCCCCAATGTTCCCAGGGTTCTATGGTCCTCAGGCCACAGTGTTCCCAGGGTTCTTTGCTCCCCAGGCCCCAGATTTTTTTTGCACTTAAATTTCTAGGTAACAGCCCTCTGGGTCCAGGGCCTTATATTCCTCAGTCTGTGTGTTCCCTATCTATCTATCTATCTATCTATCTATCTATCTATCTATCTATCTATCTATCTATCTATCTATCTATCTATCTATCTATCTATCTATCTATCTATCTATCTATCTGTCTGTCTGTCTGTCTGTCTGTCTGTCTGTCTGTATGTCTGTCTGTCTATCTATCTATCTTTCTGTTTGTCTATCTGTCTATCTATGTATCTATCTATTTATCTATCTATCTATCTATATATCTATCTGTCTGTCTGTCTATTTGTCTATCTATCTATCTGTCTGTCTGTTTGTCTATCTGTCTATCTATGTATCTATCTATTTATCTATCTATCTATCTGTCTGTCTGTTTGTCTATCTATCTATCTATCTATCTATCTATCTATCTATCTATCTATCTATCTATCTATCTATCTATCTGTCTGTAGGTCTGTCTGTCTGTCTGTCTATCTGTCTGTAGGCCTATCTATCTATCTATCTATCTATCTATCTATCTATCTATCTATCTATCTATCTATCTATCTATCTATCTATCTATCTATCTGTAGGTCTGTCTGTCTGTCTATCCATACATACATAAATAATATTTGTACACAGCCTCCTCCACTGTGACAGTCTCTAGGCAAATATTGTTTTATTGAATTACTAAGTGAAAATAAATGACCACATCCTGTACAGGCCACACTCTTAGATTTTTCTGCAAACTTTAAGCACGATTTCTATATATTTATTGAATTTGACGAAGCGGGGAAAAAAATAAAACACAACGTGTAGTGCAACAAAACGTTTGCACAGACCACAATTATGTTTAGTTTTTTCCTGCTGTGTTCAAGTCACAGATAAGCAACTCTGCTTGAAAGTACTTAGGTAGGTATACAATGATTTACACACGCAATTCACGCCATGCTGATTATTGGGATATGAGTTTCCATTACATGTTAGCTACATTAGTCTTGTACCTCCAGTGTAAAATTAAAGAAGCAAACTTGATTTTCTGCCAAGCTGTTGCTTTAAACCACTCCATAAACAGAAAAATTTAATAAACACTCAAACTCACACAAAGAGAGTAAAATAAAGGGGCAGGGCAGAAGAAATATCAATTAAGCTTCTAAAAAAGCTTGTTACATTTTTTTAGTCATCTTTTTAATCATCTCACCGTCCTTTTTTATTAGATGACGCAGAACTCTTGCCTTCCTTCTGAGAAATTCACCGCAAGTGACTTCAGTCTAATGAGCTCCACTAGTCATGTGGCTGAAATAGAATTGCACTGTACCACATAGGCAATACATGAAGATTAAAAAATGTCTTTTAATTCCAAAAAAAGTAGACGAGGCAAATGACAGAGCACCATGAGTGTAGAAGTCTCAAATATAGTCCTCTAGGGCCTTCCACAGACCGCATTCCTGTTTTAATGAAACTTAGACATGAACACATGTTGTAATACAATATTAGTTACAGTGCCATGAAGCATGTTTGGCAGCATTAGTTACACAATCAAGCAATTAACCAATTTAGTTGACTATTAGGATCAGTTACACAACACACACCCTGTTGAATCTAAACATCACTTAAATCAATCCTTTCCAGCAATGTGAAGTAGGTTAAGGGGTCTCATCAAGCGGCCAAGTGAAAGTCCTGACTTGAACCCCATTGAGATGTGGTGGCAGGACCTTAAGCAGACAGTTCATGCTCAAATCCCTTCAACGTGGCTGAACAAAAGCAGAGTGGGATAGAATTCCTCTACTGAATGACTGACTTGTTGTTGCTACTGAAGGTGGCACAACCAGTTATCTAGTTTAGTGGGGCAATTACGTTTTCACATGGGTAATATAGGTGTTTATTGGGGCAGTTACTTCTTCACATAGGTGATATAGGTGTTGCAAAACATATCGACCAATTTTGCTAAATTCTGCATAATTAAATCGGCAAGTTATTCAAAATTTGATGAGAAATGATCCATTCTAAAGAATTATTCACAGTGGTGGTGATAGGAACCAGACAGCTAAAGACTTTAACGCCTCTAAAAGCTCCCTTTGAGAAAGTTACTCCATAAGAAGATTATAAATACACCAGCAGATGCTTGTGACATTCTTTTCTGATCATTTTTGGCTTAAAACTTATTTTTTAAAGCCATTTTATAGTAAAGATGTGCTGTCAGGCAAAATATTCCCCCGAGAAAATGTATGCTTTCAGATTTATCATTACTTTACCATTATCAATATTACATATTAAAACTAAGAAGACACTTTCAGGCTCACTGGTCATTTTGGGGCACTATATCTGCTTTATAGGCATTGCGATTTCTGGTTGCTATCACCACCATTATAAAGAAATCTTGGTAAGTTCCCCTACAATAAACTATTTCATATCAAAACTCTCTAACTGACTTTCTTTACATCTCAGTGATTAAGTCATGCTGAAATATTGAGAAGATTTACCAGTTTGTTATTGGTGTGAAAGTGTGGCCCATGCCACACTGTTATGTAGCTTGCAGTGACACTATTCTAAAGACTGTCACTGATTTTTCAGGTTGGTGGCTGATTTGTGAGAATAACACACACTTACATGCCAAAACCACAGATACTAGAGGATATTATTTTATTTTATTTTCCCATATGACAACACATGGTCAAGTGTTGCAACTGACCACAGCCAAAGCTCACTTCTGAACCCACCAGTTGGTTCTTAGCACCAGTCTTACTGTGCTTGGATGACAGCATGTGTGTTTAAGCCATGTTATTTCATCTGGCTAGCTCAGACACTAACTGGTCCAGTGCAAGCCGTACTGTGATCATCCATCAGATGGTCCACACAGAAGTGCTCCCACCACACACACACACACTGAGCTAGCTTTGACAAATTGCAACGTACGAATGATTGTCACTGTAAGAGCCGTCAGGGAAGCCAAGGGGCAATGAATACTGAAATAAATGCAGCGTCTAACTAATTTACACTATTAAAAACTGCATTTTACAAGACTACATATTGATAGCAGTGCAGTCATCAACAATATCCACATATTAGGAAATCAAATGAGTTAATCACAGTTAAACTGTCTCAAATACTTTTCAAAAACTAAATAATCTTAACCAGTGAATCAGTTGTTTGATGTCCGATTTCCATTCAAAAGTTAACAGGCTCCTCTAATAACACCCAGAGTTAGGTGTTAAATTGAAGTGTTTCCTGCAGACGTCACTGGAAAACTGCTCTATGTCAAGTACAAATATGTTACATGCACATTTCCAAAAGTCAGTGTTTAAGCTGGAGCTGTATAGTAGCAGCCACAAAGCAAGAAAGCGAATGTGCATCACAGTTAGCTTGTTGCTGACTGACTATGCAAATCCCAGAGGGACTAATTCCAATAGCTAACTGAAATTAGCGACATCATTGTAGTGGTAATCAGATAATCACAAAGATGCATCCATCCAGAAAATGCTTCTACATTAAATTCTGCACTATAATGACACACTGCTGAAAAAAAAAACAGGGCTGGTCTAAGCTGGTTTATGATGGTCAAGTGCTGGTTTAGCAAGTAACCCAGTATGGTCCTGCTGGTTGACTAGCATACCAGCCTCTTAATCACAGCGTATGCTAGTTTTGCTGGTGATGCTCAGGTCACAAATGGTGGTGGCTGAAGCCAAAGGAGTCGACAACTGCACAGTCCAGACACCTCAAACAAGTAAGCTATGTTAGCCCATGTAGCCCATGAAGCTTATTTTAGTGTATTGGACTGTGATAGACGATAGGATGATAGGTTCATTCAAGTTGTACAAAGGTAAGCTGCTGTCAGCGACTGCGAGTTCTGAAGATCAAATCATATTTAAAATATCCTCTTTCATTCGTGAGAATTTTTTGCCTTTTTAGTTTTTACCTTTATTTTGCTGTTTCACAGTTTCACAGCCAGCCGCCGTGTGGGTATTGATGGTGTGTGTGTGTGTGTGTGTGTGTGTGTGTGTGTGTGTGTGTGTGTGTGTGAGAGAGAGAGAGAGAGAGTGAGAATGTGGAAGACAGAGAGATACCATCAACACACTCCTGAATTAGCAATTATCCGATATAAATCCACAGCTGCAAAGGGAGACAGATGAACACACACACACACACACACACACACACACACACACACGCACACACACACACACACACACACACACACACATACACACACCATTGCTGTTGGACCAATACTTTCACCTTCCAGTACCTTCACAGGAGAAGGGAAGAACATTCTTCACTTTAAAGGTAAGTTAAAGGGGCACTCTGGCCAAAATAAAAATTAAGTCATTACTACATTTGTTATGAACTTGCCTACTTGCCTCCTGCAATAGTACCACAATAGTCTCAATACGCTCTTCCCGTTTAAAGACTTGGAGCAGTCTGATTATGTATCTTGAAGGTGGGAAGAAAGCTATGAAGGCTATAGGTGTGATACATGAAGATAGGTCGGTTTCCTATATAAGGATGGGCTGGTTTAACATATGAGGATTGGCTGGTTTAACATATGAGGATTGGCTGGTTTAACATATGAGGATTGGTTGGTTTAACATATGAGGATTGGCTGGTCTGATACATGAGGATGGGCTGGTGTAATAGATGAGGATTGGTTGGTTTAACATATGAGGATTGGTTGGTTTAACATATGAGGATTGGCTGGTTTAACATATGATGATTGGCTAGTTTAATACATGAGGATGGGCTTGTTAAACACATGAGGATTTTTTCCGGCTAGCTGGTCAATGCAGAAGGAAAGCGGACAACTAATGCTAAATCTAGGTGGCCAAACATCACATTTGAGTTTATTGGCTTATATATCAGTAGCTGAACTAGCAGTCAGGAATTCTTTATCGAGGGGGGATTCCCGGTGGTTCTTTGGCTTAATGGATGCAGGGTATGTTAACGACAGAACATTGATGATTGAACACACACAAAATAAACAAAATTGCAACAAATGAACAAACTGACAAATAAAGCTGAGGAATGCAATGGTACAGAATACCTTGACAACCCTAGTTTTAGGCAGGGATGGCTCTTTAATGTAAAAACTGAAGGTCACTTTGGACTATTTCAATGTTTTCACCCAATATTAAGTGCACAAGCTGTAAATGCTATGATATATATTGAGGATCTATTTCAAGTGAAGAGACGTTGTTTCACATAACTAAATAAAGCTTTAAGTTCCTCCACATGTTTTGAGGAGACTTCAAAGATCAGAATAGAAGCGAATGCTCCCCTGAGGGCCTGAGAGAGGGATCATGCTCTAAGTGGAGATCAATTCTGCCTGATAAACTTCACACGGCCTCTGGAGAGTCATTTCTCTCACAGCGAGAGCAAACACTGTTGGATTACATCAACATCTCTGTTAATGCTGCTCTGTAACGACAAAGGCAACATTATTATTTCATTCAGCCCAGCTCCAAATGCACAAGTTTACTTAAGCTTGTTGTTTTAATTAATTTGCCATTCAGTAAAAAGGAAAACAGAAGGTTTAAATTATTAGGGGATTTTAGGGCAGTAACAAATGAGTCATCATTTTAGTGACTGTCCAGCTACAACGACTGCAATACTAAGACTACATACTAGTACATCATTTACCAATTCTAATACTGCATATTTGCACTGATAAAAGGTGATGAAATGATGCTGCTATGCCAACATACAGTACCAGTCAAAAGTTTGGGCACCCTTACTGATAGGAGGGTTACCCTTATTTTCAGTCTATTGCACTCATTTTAGAATAAAAGTGAAGAGAACAGAATATGACAACGCTGGGAACAATGCAATAAAAAGGAATGATTTCATTTTAGATTTTTCAAATTTGCCCCTTTTTTGGCCTGATGAACCTCCATGTTGTGTGTTCCTTAAATTCTCTCAAGCAGGTGCCAGGTGTTTGCTGCTGAAAACTACTTTGAGAGGATGTTCCAAAAAGAAAATAATGATTTAATGGTTTTCCACAAGATTGTGTCTGTGGGAATTTGTGTCCATTCATCAAACGATTATGGACAAGAAGGCCTGGCTCACAATCGACTCTACGCATCCCAAAGGCGTTTAGTGGGGTTGAGGTCAGGACTCTGTGCAGGCCGCTGCAGTTTTACAAAGTATACTGTGTGCAGAATATAAAGTGACTTGGTAACTACTTCTGAGTTTAAACAGATCAAACAAATAAAGTCTGTCATGGTCCTTCATGGTCTATTTTTGTTTCTTATTAACTTCTCCATCTTCGAGACCATGAAGATATTCTAATAGAAGAATGCGGCCTTATTTACTACACTAATACGTTCCAGCTGGATTTTTCTAGCTAGCTAACTGAATTTCACCATTTGCCAGCCATGAGTAGCTTTTTAATTTGTTCTTCGGCCAAAAGTATCACCCCTACACTAAAAATGAACTGATTCTGATGGATGTTGTGTTTTTTGAGTATACTCTACTTTGGGACTTCTGAATATAGGGCATACTATGGGAGTCAGCTTAAAGAAGGCAAGTGGGGAACTTCCACAGATTTTTGTGCTGTGTGGAGCAGATACTGTTGGTGAATGGAAGTGACTCAGATGTGTGTGAAACCTGCCATCACATCATGCACTCATGCAGCATTTGCCTTCCTGAGACTGGTGGTGCTCAACCTGATTGGCTGGTACGTCGCTTAGCGACAGGGATGAAATCCGTTCCAGCGAAAGTGTATCCAACTGCGTTCTTCAGCCACGAGTGGCACATGGCACCACTGGGAGTTAAACTCAGTCTCAGGAGCAAGGGACTATCTCTGTACCAGGAGCACTGCTTGCAAATGATATAAGCATGTCCACATGGCATTTTCAAACTGATTACAGTTCAATGAAAAATGACACTGCATTATCTGTGATCAGCCTCTAAATTATCCACATGTGAAATCAAAACATCTTCACAGGAATAAAACTCGGGTTAACAGTTCTTATGAATCCTATATTGAAAATGCATTATAGATGCATTAGTAATGTGAGACATGGCATATACAGTCATATTCAAACATCTGGAAAACAAGCCTCTACAGGAAAACAAACTGAAAATTGGCTTTTGTTCAAACTTTAGTGTACCATTTCAGAGTTTTTGCTAAATTTAACATTTAAAAAAACATAAAATATTAAATAAGTTTTCATACATTCCTGAGCAGGGTATGTGCTTTTGGGGTAAACTCCCTTTAATGTACCATAGTTGCCAAGGTTTGAGACAAACAGTACAATTAATTATATGATGAGAGTATATACATTGTGTGAACTGAGTAAAGCTACACTTAGCTATGTTAGTTAAAAGCCTCTGCTAACACCTCCCTGCTTGAAAATACACAGCATAGGCCAGCATAGCTGGTCACCAGCAAAACCAGCATATGTGACGTTTTGGAAGCTGGTATGATGGTCAAGCAATATGACTATGCTGGCGACCAGCTAAGCTAGTACTAGACCAGCATAAACCAGCTTAGACATAGAATCCATGCTGGGCTAGCATCAAACTGCAGAGATTGCAATGCAACATTTCCAAACAGTATAGTTATAATTTACTAACTGAGCAAACATGAAGCAGCTTTCTCTGCAACACATACACTGGCAATTTTAAATAAGTTAAGAGATACTTTTTTAATCCCACAAACGGGGAAATTTCACCTCCGCGTTTAACCCATGCGTGAAGTGAAACACCACATACACACTAGTGAGCACACACACACTAGGGGGCAGTGAGCACACTTGCCCGGAGCGGTGGGCAGCCCTATCCACGGCACCCGGGGAGCAGTTGAAATCAATGTACACCACTGTTAGTTTGGAACTAAGTTAACACTGCAGCCCTCGCAGTATCAATGGCGAAAAATATAATACTGGAAATCCCAGGGCATAAATAAATATTATATTTATAAGCTGAAACTGACTTTTTTGGCACTGACAGTGTAACATGTTATTAACACTGCTTATAATGCTCTACGTTCAATTCATAATGTATAATAAGCATGGCTATAAAGTGTAATGCAGTGTATTTCATTTTTATAAAGATTTATTACCATTTTTATAATGCCTTATTAATGCATTATAACATGTTATAAATGTGTTTATAGATGCTTACAAATGTGACATTCATAGAAAGTGTTACTGAAATTTCGTTAACATTTACATACATTTATAAATAGATTCCATTCAAGCCTATAATGATCTGGCACTACGCTGTATGAATTCTGTATTCAACACCTTTGCTATTTAAAATTGTAGTGTATCAAAAAATTACTGTCTACAATTTTCATATGAACATAGAATCTGTTTTGAAGTTCTGCGCTGCTGCTTTATGAAGTGTTGTGCATGTTATTATAACTGTGTATGAGCAATTATACAGGCTTATGGCAGGAATTATAAAGTACTGTGCATTATATGTGGGATATTCTACTAAACTGCTGTACTCTGTCTTTGAGTGAGCCCATACCTTAACTACGTTTATCTTATTTAAATAAATGATTGAACATTCCATTTTGTTGATGCCAAAACAATCATAACACAACTAAAACTTGACCAAATGTGACTGTTCTGAAAATGATCGTTCCTCCAAAAAGATATATTTTTTAATTAAAACACAAAAAGTTTACTTAATCGCAGAAAAAAATGTCCTTTTTGGGACTTTGGGACACTTTTACTTCTAAACAATGGGATCTAACTGTTCTCCATGTGGCCATGAGGGACAGAGATGCAGTCTCACTTCCAGCTCTAACATGCAGGGGTGTGGCTAAAATAAAGCTCCACCCACAGACTAAAACTGTGTTTCAGTTACGACATGAAAACAACATTTTTTGAATATTTTTTTTTTCATTTAAACATTGCACTCATGATAAATCTAAATCTTTCAACTTCACTTTATGATCAAAAATCAAAACCATATTTAAAAAACAAACAAAAACAACGCTGAAAGAAGAACAATAGCTTATGAAGGTTTTAAAGGAAGTGAGAATCACATCTAACTGGTGACTTGGTAACGGCTAAAGTGATGGATTATGTAGAGAAAGGAAGAGCGTAACAGTTCATATTCATCTCACTGTCATCGTCAGTGTTCAGTGTACAATGAAAAGTGTGTGTAAGTGTACAGCCCACACACGCACAAGCAGCGCAGAGAGACAGCTTTTGGGGACAGAAGGCGACATTGTCGGTGGATCAGGGAGCTTTAGTGGATTTGCTGTGATTGTCAGTGTAACTCTGTTCAAACGAACGCACAATGCTACACCAGCTAAACCCGTATCCCCCACTGACACCACCGTAAACACTGCTGACAAATGGACCTCTTTATTGTCTCAAAGCTTTGTGCTCCGCTTCAACATTTCAGCTAACACTGATTCCATGGGTGAGCCAGAACAGAGGGCCATGTGTTTACACACAGAGGCTTACACTTCTTTACTGATCACTCATAAATGACTGGAACACACTTCTTCACATACACTCTGTTGAATGTCTCCACAAGCACACATCACTGAAAAGCAACCCATTTGACAGGAATGACTGTAATGTACTCATCCACAAAGGTACAATGGGGTCCAAAAGTTTGAGGCCCTGTTGGAAATCTGGAGTTTTGAAAATGTTGAAAATGACACAGTAAAGTGAAGAAGAAATATTCAAGATGCCCTAATTCTAGGTCACTGTTCAGATTTAAGCCCAGACGTGAAACTGTCCATGTTCTGGCCTTTTTGTCGTCTTATTTCTTCCAGTGAAGCTCATGTTCAAGTGACTTTCAGGTGGATTTCATCTACTCATAAGAGGCTTTTGCACAAACGTGTGCAGTCAGCTCAAGTACAAGCTGACATTAAAGCAAAAAGGGGCATATATCTCGCTGCTGTCAGTACAAAACCTCATTTCTCCTAAATGGAAACTTTGCAGGAGAAGGAAAAAAACACACTGTACTTTTAATGAAACCCGACTTTTTTCCAAGCCATTTTGGGCTGCTTCTTTTCTACCGATCATCATAAAATGCACATACAATGTAAGGAGCAGCAGGCATGTTCAAATAATTTCAAAAACTAAAAAACTAAAAAATGGAGATAGAAGGTTTGATTTGATCCACCAGCCTTCAATAATATACAACAGCTTTGTCATACATTACCATACTGACCAGAATAAAATGCTATTTCCAATGTACAGTGAGGGGTTTCGTTGCAAAATGCATTATTGCCCACTATTGAATTTTTGTGTTATTTTTCGTGATATACTTTGCTATTAGTAACAGTGCCATATAGTAACATTACTCTTTTTCAGTCTCAAGGCCTGGACTGACTAATATGCCTGTCTTGCTTCCTTTGTGCAACATTTCACCTCATCTATCAATCACAGCCAATCTATCTAAGGCCCCCTGACGAATGAAATCAGCCCAGTCTCAGCTCTAATCCTATCACAGCCCCTCCAGACCTGCTGCAAGCTCCAACTGAGCCAATCAACACACACACTTTACTGTTCAGCTGACTTCAAACATGTGCACGAACATAAACATGTGGACACTCAAAGCGATCAAAGTGAATTAGGTAGGATTCTTTTGTGATTGTTAATGCTTTGCAGTATAATGAATGCAGTTTGCCCAGCTCTGTTAATACACTGTTATTTGCAATTGAAATCAGGACCCTGCATCTAAACCATTTTTCCTCTATCAGCTGATATGTTTTGTCCTTTGTCTGGCTTCTCAAGTGTTCAGTGTCACTAACTACGTCGAGTTCGTCAAGTAGCACAAATTGTTAAATATTAAAATTCATAGATTACTGACTTGATTGGGCCGACTTGGAACATTACCAGGGGCTCCGGCAGCTGGGGCCCTCAACCAGCACTGATTAATAATAAGTTGACCATTATGCTATTTTAAACTTGTATTTCACTTTAAGTGCTATACTAATACTCTTATTTCATCATTCAGTTTTGGTTGGAAACAAAGGTTAAATTCTTTAAACAGCCAATGGACTATTGCCCTGTCAGGTAGATACAGCCAAACTCTCTCATTGGTTAGGAATTTGAGGAGCTGAACTGAAACCTTAACATTTTAGATTAATAACCAGCATGAATAAGAACTGCCTTTTACTCAACCAAACATGTTTGATTTCCAGTAGGATCACTTTAGTGGCAAATAGTTATCTGGAATTCCCAGATATGTCACCAGCTGTGAACACAGCCAAAACAACACATTTTAGCCTGGAAATATGAAACAGCACTGGTAACTCTATGGCAGAGCTTTTCACTGAACTGCTAAAAGACACAATATACACTCACCAACCACTTTAGTAGGTACTGTTCAATTGCTTGTTCACACAAATAGCTCATCATCCAATCACACGGCTGCAACTCACTGCATTTAGGCCTGTAGAGGTGGTCAAGACAACTTGCTGAAGTGCAGGCCGAGCATCAGAACGGGGAAGAAAGGGGATTTAAGGGGCTTTGAACGTGGCGTGGTTGTTGGTGCCAGACAGGCTGGTCTGAGTATTTCAGAAACTGCTGATCTGCTGGGATTTTCACACACAACCATCTCTAGGGTTTACAGAGAACGGTCCGAAAAAGAGGAAATATCCAGTGAGCGGCAGTTGTGTGGACGAAAATGCCTTGTTGATGTGAGAGGTCAGAGGAGAATGGGCAGACTGGTTCCAGATGATAGAAACTCAACAGGAACTCAAATAACCAACCAGAATCTCTGAGGAACGTTTCCAACACCTTGTTGAAAGTCTGACATGAAGAATTAAGGCAGTTCAGAAGGAAAAGGGGGGTCCAACCTTTTACTAGCAAGGTGTACCTAATAAAGTGGCTGGTGAGTGTATGTAAATGTCTGTTGAAAGCCTCAAATGTCTGTATTTAATCTAGAAAGGCCAAAAAATGGTTATGTCAATCTCTGTTTGATTAGTGCTAACATACTACTAGAACCCATTAGGAGAGCTAGCAGAAACTAACATTATCATCGAGGTGTTGACATTTATGGCTGAAACGTAGGGCCTAAAAATCATGGTTCCCACCAGTTGTTGTTCACCAGATATACATTAAAGATACACATATACAAATATTCCTATTAAAACTATTCAAAGATCTTGAAATTAAAAAAAAAATAGTGTAGGACAAAGTGTACAAGCTTTAGAGCGGCCAAATACTGTGTGGAAAAGGGGATTTTCATCCATTCATCCATTCATTCAACACCATTCATTTTCCCTAAAGAAGGAAATAAATTAGACTAAGCGTTTTCATTTGGGGTTCCAACGTGGGTTTTGTGTGGACCCCACGCTCTGCAAACACTGTGCTTTCTCTCATCTAGCACACCTCATTCAAACCATGAACTAATTAACAAGCTTCTCCTGTGCCAGCTCAGCTAAGCCTGGGGTCCCCAGTGCTGTGCTAGTAACCCCTAGTCTTGACCAAGGCCTCTCGATACTAATCGAGAACTACAAGACTCTGATTGTCCACAGAGGTCTATTTGAAAAGTGTGTGTGTATTCACATGCAATGTGTTTTTTTTTTTTTATGTTCAAGTGGAACCCCAAGAAGAGTCAACTGATAAGCGACACACAAACATACCCAGTTGAGTGGAAACATACTTGAGTGGAAAAAATGGGTGGATGATATTCACAGCTGCCCACTCTTTCTCACAGGATGGTGGAAGAACCCTGAGCGCCACTCAGCCTGCCACTCTGCTCCACTTTCACATTTCACGATTCTTTTGGCTGAAAGGAACAAGGCTGTGAATCATAACCCCCCGTTTGGATCCTCGGGAACAATTAAACCTCAATTCTTTAAATGAGTCAGTGGAGCGCCTGGGGCCGTAGGAAAAACGGCAAATTCATCACTGGCATCTGAAATAAGTGCATTATTGATGAGAAGAATCAATCTCAATTAAAGTTCAGCTGGGCAAGCCAGCAGTCCTGGATGACAAGAATGGATCACCATCCAATAGCTCTCAGATGGGCTAAGCAGATTCTCCTCATTTCAATAGCTCTTTCAAATCTGGAGCCATATATTATTAGCGGTGTCTGATGTATACAGCTTCTCCAGTGGGCTTTCACCCAAAATTGGAACCCTGCTAACAACTATGGCCATAATTTCAACATCGCCACTGTTTTAATGAAAAAAGGAATGCTAATAACTTGCGTTTAGCACATGTAATGAACACAACAACATCAGACATCCTTTCTACAGCATATATTTCGTTATGTTTACAGTTTATCTGTCACAAACTGTCCTGTTTCCAGCATCTTATTGTAAAATGGATCCAGACAGAGCCAGATGGTGTAGCAGTATTGTCTGGAAATCGACACCATGATTCATGTAACACGCGTGAGTAAGACGTCAAGATGTGTACCTCTGAAGTTGGATAGGGACACGAGTAATGTTAGCATGGAGAAAAATAAATCAGTTATTTATGTTGAAGATGCAACTGGTCACTTTTTTAGGTACACCTACCGTTTATTTACTGCCATTGTTTATTATATCAGCTCCATTGACCATATAGGTGCATTTTGTATTTCTACAATCATAGATTGTAGACCATCTCTTTCTCTACATAATCTGTTTGCCTTTTTCTACCCTGTTCAATGGTCAGGACCCCCCACAGGACCACCACTGAGCAGGTATTTTTTGTCAATGTCAATGCATTTTGCTTGTTCACTTGTTGTTTTTATGTCTCTAACAAATTGATGCCCTCAAGGCACGCCACTCCACCCACCAACATCTAATGCTAACTTAAATGTTTACATCAGCAACGTCAGCACAGAAGAGGATGCAGGAAACGTTCTGTAGACAAATGCTTTTTACTGAGCCCGCACTTCAACTAGGAGTCTTTACAAGGACCAGGAATGCCCAGCCCAGCAGTGCCCAACATGAACCACAAGGAGGGGGTATTGCTGGAGGAGGGCACATCACACGAGGAGGGTAGACCACTTGCTACACCACAAAGTCGACCCTCCTCGGACGCAATGACTTTAATGAACGCAACTACATGCAACAGCAATACTATAAAAACAAAAACAATAATGCCTGGCATCTCCTGAAAACCACTTTGCATGGCCAAACCCCCTGAGCTCTTCGCGTGGCAGATACCACACATTATTAAGAGATTAAGAGATACTTTTTTGATCCCACAACTGGGGAAATTCCACCTCCACATTTAACCCATCCGTGAAGTGAAACACCACATACACACTAGTGAACACACACACTAGGGGGCAGTGAGCACACTTGCCCGGAGCGGTGGGCAGCCCTATCCACGGCGCCCGGGGAGCAGTTGGGGGTTAGGTGTCTTGCTCAAGGACACCTCAGTCATGGACTGTCGGCACTGGGGATCGAACCGGCGACCTTCCGGTCACAGGGCCAGATCCCTAACCTCCAGCCCACGACATAACACGTGTGACGTTTTTTTGCTGACATTAGGTTGTGTCATAACACTTTCTATGATGAAATGACACAGCACATTATGACAGCTAACTTTTTAGTGACACTGTGTCTCTTTTACAGTTTAATTCCTGCCCATTTCATATGCATTTCATATAAGACTATACTGGACACTTTTTTTTTAAATATATTTTATTTTAAGAGCAAGACCAAAAGCAAACATATCACAGCATTAATTACAAGAAAATAGAGAACAGCACTGTCTATGCTCAAAATTTTTCCCCATTTTCTCCCCCAAACATTTTGGTCCACCCCCAATCATACCAACCCACAGAGGAGCAAAACTGAATAACATAATGAATTGAGTCTGAAAAAAAAAAAAATAATAATAATAATATTTATAATAATTATACTGGACACTTTAATCCTGACAAAATTTCTTGCTTAAGTCCTTTCCAAAGGTGACACAAAAAGGGCCTGAAACTGTCCAAGACATTTAAAAAAGCTGGTTCAAGGTTCCAGTTTAATGATTTTACCGAGGTAAGCTGCTGTAGCATCAGGGGTTTTGCTCAGGATTGCTTACTGGTACAGTATGACATGCTTGCCTGAGTAGGGAATTAAACCCCAGTCTGCTGGGAGGAGGCCAGAGATGTTATTTGCTGTGCTGTACAAACTGCAAGCAAAAGACCACAATAATATCGTTCTTGTCACAAACTATTTCTCAATAAGCATTAAATAAATAAATTATCTTTGGGCTCACAGTTGATACGGTGTAGTGGATAACACCACTACTCTCCACCCAGCAGACTCAGATTTGATTGACAAAACTGCAAGTCCTTGAATAAGACACCTTTACAAAAAGTACAAAATCTGCTAGTGAGAAACCTGCGCAATGATGCCTTGAGCTCTCTCAACATCTTCTTTTTGGCATCATTTTCTCTGGTCATCATGCAACAACACAGAGCACAACATCAGAATCAGTAAAACTTTATTGGTAAACAGATTTTTAATAGAATTTTATGGATTTTTAGGCTGAACTGTTGCTAAAGTAAGCTGTAAATCTCTATCATTTATTCTTTCAAAGAGAATTGGTGATAACGTGTAGTGTTGTGGTGTGGGTGGAGTTTTTACCGGCTTATATTAAATCAGAGATGTAGTTAATTAGGCTACAGCACCACGGTTTGTGTTGACATCTTCACAAAATGGACAGGGGAAGGAGAAAAAAGTGGAGCCAAGAGTGAAAGAGATACTCATCCTCAGAATAACTCATTTAGCAACAGAGCAACGGGTCAGTCTTTAGCATCCTCTACTCACCTGACCACTCTAGCAAGCTGCTACTGCTGTAGGCTGTTTCCCTCCATCAGGAAATAGCAAATTAACCCACCACTGGCTGAGACAATTGATGTTCAGACTCTAGCAAACTGATTTCATGAATGGCGGCACATTCAGCATTTGCTTAAGTAATTGCCCAGGTCTTGCTTCCTAGTGTAGCCATTTTACTACTGATTATGCACAAGTAGAAGCCAAAAGATCTTCATGATGTCCAGTCATGTGGAACCCTTTTCTCACATTTATAGCTTCTGCTGAGGCAGATTAAATTTGTTGTTTTTTAAAGTTGTTGTTTTAAAGTTGCATAATTTTTGCAGTATTTTATTTATTTATTTATTTTTCTACAATGTTACTTTACTATCTTACAGTCTGACGGATGAATCTGCTTATGGTGGATGCCAGGAGAATGTTACCTACCACGACGCATAGTGTCAACAGTAAAGTTTGGTGGAGGAGGGATAATGATCAGGGTTTTGGCCCCTTAGTTCAAGTCAAGAGTCAAGTCAAGAGGCTTTTATTGTAATTCCATTGATGTACAAGTACACATATTTAACATGCTGTGATCTGTGAGTTTTTGCAGTCAGATAACATACATAAACACAGCAGTGACCGAGGTAGTAAAACTTGAGTAAACAATGTAAACACAGTGGTAGCGGCAATGTTCCAGATAGTGCAAGTAAAGCATCAAAAGAGGTGTGTGTGTGTGTGTGTGTGTGTGTGGGTGGGTGTGTCTGAGTGTAGAGTATGCGTGTGAGGAGGGCTTTTAGATCAGTCCCTGTGAGTTTAAAAACCTGATCGCTTGAGCAACAAAGCTGTTGTAGAGTCTGGCAGTGATGGCACGGATGTTCCCGTTATCTGTGATGTGGACACCGAGGAACTTGGTGCTCCTGACGATTTCCACAGCAGAGCCAATGATGTTCAGTGATGTTCGCACTCTTTGGAAGACAACAACCATCTCCTTAGTTTTGTCCATATTCAGAGACAGGTTGATGGTTCCACACCAGACCATTAGCCGCTGCCCCTCCTCTCTGTATGCTGACTCATCATTCTTGCTAATCAGACCCACCACAATCGTGTCATCAGCAAACTTGATGATGTGGTTTGAGCTGTACTTTGCAGTACAGTCATGAGTCAGTAGAGTGAACAGCAGTGGACTAAGCACACAGCCTTGAGGGGCTCAGTATGGTGGTGCTGGAGATGATATTACTTATTCTGACTAACCGAGGCCTCTCAGTAAGGCAATCCAGGACCCAGTTATAGAGGGAAGTGTTCAGGCCCAGCAGGCTTAGTTTTCCAATCAGCTGCTGAGGGATGATGGTGTTGAAGCTGAACTGAAGTCTATGAACAGCATTCTGACACAGGTGTCCAGGTGGGTGAGAGCCAGGTGGAGTGTGGTGGAGATGGCATCGTCTGTTGAGCGGTTTGAGTGATATGCAAATTGCAGCGGTCCAGTGAAGGAGAAAGCTGGAGAGCATCAGCTAGCTGGTTTGGTGCATTCTCTGAGCACTCTGCCTGGTATGCTGTCAGACGCTGGTGCTTTTCGTGGGTTGACTCTGTGTAGAGTTCTCCGCACATCAGCTGTGGACAGACACAGTACCTGTTCACTTGGAGGAGGTGTGGTTTTCCTCACCTTTGTGCTGTTGTGCCCTGCCACATGCGCCGTGTGTCAGCAGTGTTTTGAAAATGATTGTGGATTTTCTTTGAGTAGGCACACTTAGCCTATTTGATGGGCTGGGAAAGCTTTGCCACCCTGAGGCTTGCTTTGTCCCTTGACTTGAAAGCCTTGTCACTGCAGTCATCCATAGTTTCTGGTTGGGGTGTGTAGTGATGTAGTGATGTTTGGAGATGGTAACATAATCAATGCACTTGCTGATGTAGCCAGATTCTGTGTACTCCTCCAGGTTGATGGTAGTTGCTGCTTCTCTGAACATCTCCCAGTCAGTGTGTTCAAAACAGTCCTGAAGAACAGAGATAGATCCTGGCAGCCAGGTTCTCACATGATTCTGGTCTGGTTTGGCACATCTGATGAGTGGTTTGTATGCTGGAACGAGCATCACAGAGATGTGGTCTCAGCAGCCATATTGGGGGCGGGGCTCAGCCCTGCACACGCCGGGGATGTTTGTGTAAACAAGATCTAGCAGGTTAGTCCCCCTGGGGAAAGTCAACATACTGGTGAAATTTGAGGAGTACTGACTTTAGATTAGAATGGTTGAAATCTCCAGCAACAATAAACAGTCCGTCTGGGTGTGTGTTTTGCAGATCGCTGATAGCGCTGTACAGCTCATTCAGTGCGGCGTTAGCATTAGCACTGGGAGCTATATACACTGCTACTATGTACAGCGTAGTTAGCTCTCTTGGCAAATAAAATGGCCTGGCTCTGACAATCGGAAACTCCACCAGTGAGGAGCAGTGACTGGAGACTTGCGCCGCGTTTTTACACCATTCAGTGTTGATGTAAATACACAGGCCTCCACCTCGAGTCTTAACGCACAGCTCAGCGTCTCTGTCTGCACGGAAGCACAACAGGCCGTCGAGCTGAATGGCTAAGAGTGGAGCTCGTCATCCACGTCTCCATAAAAGCAAAAACACAGCAGTCTCTGAACTCATACTGAGAAGCCCGCTGAATCCGGAGGTAGTCCAGTTTTTTCTCCAAGGAACAAACGTTTCAGAGAAGAAGCAATTGAACGGCTGGTCAGCTCAGATAAGCCATTAGCCTAGCGCGCACCCTGGCTTGCTTGCCTCGCTTCCGTCTTCTCGCACATCACTTTTGGCAAGCAGGCTTATGACGCGCCGTGGTTCATAGCAGGCCTTGCTCACGCAGCTCTTCCCGCAGTTCGTTTGGAAGCAGAGATTGTGGCTGATTTCTTAGCTGTAGCAGGCTCTGGCGATGGTAGACGCTGGTGCTGGTTGAAACAGCCATGATATTTCATTTGATTGGGTTACATGACAGATAATAGCAAAAAAGCACCATTTTACAGTTCCCGAAGTGGCCACTGCAGCCACCCACTGCACCACCGGAACCAGAAGGTTCTAGCAAAGGGGAATGTTGATTCTACAGCATACAATTACATCTTCAACATTTATATGCTTCCAACTTTGTAGCAACAGTTTTGGGAAGGCCCTTTCCTGTTCCAACATAACTAAACACCTATGCGCAATGTGAGATCCATAAATACATTCTTTGTCTAGTGTGGTGTGGAGGAACCTTAGGGCCTGCACAGAGCCCTGACCTCAACCCCACTGAACAACTGTGGGATGAATTGGAACATCAGTTGTAAACCAGGCCTTCTCGTCACCATCTCCACCTGAGCTCACAAATGCTCTTTTGACCAAACAGCACACTCCAAAATCTTGTGGAAAGCCTTCTCAGAACTGCAGAGCCTGTTATGACTGTAAAGCAGAGGTCAACTCCATATTAATGGCCATGGTTTGGGAATGGGATGTCCATCAAGCTATATATGTGCTGATTTTAAGCATTCATTTATAGCTGACACATACTGCAAATTGGCATTCAACTTCATATGACTCATCTGTGTAGGTGCCCTTATTACAATGATGGCATTAAATTTAAAGGCATTTTTATAGGTTATTTCTATAACAGCCTATGAGCCTATGTATTTTCACCCATTACTTATATATTTACTTATTATTTGCACCTTTCCTGGACAAATTATATATATATATATATATATATACACACACACACACACACACACACACACACACAAAGGGGTGTTGACTTCATAGTGGCACTGCTCTCAGGCCACTATTAGGCCAAATTTCTGTGTGTGAAAGAGGGTAATAGACTCACTTCAGCACCATTATCAACCCACAAGAGAGAGGGACTACACAGTCCCCAATGTGCATTCATGATCACACACACATACACGCGCACAACTCGTAATCAAAGCACCAGGAACAAAATAACACTATTTTTCAGCAGTGAGTCAGAGCCTGCGAGCACACTGGCTGCGTGATTAATTTCCTACAGTATATTGGGCTCCGACAGAACAGAGCATTATTTGTCCACCATGAGCGGATATGGTCCACAGGTCTATAGCCTGCCCGGCTATAAGGTGCTGATTGGAAAAGAACTGGAGGGCCCAGACTTTTCTCTTTCCACAGCAGGAGGGGGGGAAGTGAGGGAGGGGTTGATTAAACCAAGCCATGGCTTGGCGGTAGAGAGCTAAGCTAACTAGAGCTCAGAAGTAGCTCCTCCCTCGCTGACGCTCAACGCCATGGAAACCAGACATGGTGTTATTAGTCTCACCACACAGGTGCTATGATACTGCAGTATGTAAATGATTCAAGCAAATGCAAATCATGGCGCATGAAGAGCGGTGAGCTCAGAGCAGGCATCCGTTTGAAAAGATGGTTCTAGAGATCCGTGCTCCTACAGAAACAGTGTTAAACAGGTGCTAGACGCGCTGACCAGAGCACAGAGGAAGAATGGCAGCCTGGTCCTGTATCTTCAAGCTACTGTAATGATCAGATGAGACTTGAGGAGCACAGAGATTTGCCTTTATGGTAGGCCTGATGTTGACGAAGAGGGCTGCACAATATCATCTGAATCATATCAGTAGCAGCAGATAATTGTTGTATGCAAAAGATGCTTAGATTTGATTGATATTTCAAACTAATATTTGATGACACATTTATAAGAGCAGAATGTTTAGGTCACACCTCGCCACTGTGCTGAAATAGCATTTTATTCATTTTACACTGTTAGAAATAAAGGTTCTGTGCAGGTACTTTTTCCATTCATCAAGGTACAATCAATGTAAATGTACTCCCAAAGGTACCACAGTAGTTTAAAGAACCAACTGTGAACCTTAAATAAGTTTTCCCCATTGAAAGTACACATTTGTATCTTTTCATAACCTAATGTTTAAAAACAGAACAGTAAAATAAAAAGCATGGAGACGAGAGGGGTGCGTGGAGTCAATACAACTTAGAAAATATCATTAGGGAATGTTTTTCCAACCACTGAAGTTCAATATTAGAAGCTGATCGTACTCACGATCCAAATGATCCCAAACACATTGAATGATGTTGAAGCCTGGGCTCAGTTCACTGTTCAGCAGCTTCTTTCTTTGATTTGCAGGTTTCCTTTTCTCAGTAACAGCTTCTTGACAGCCACACATCCTTTCAGACCCACAGTGTTGAGTGGTCTTCTCACAGTTGAAGGATGGGCAGCAAGATCTGAAGCAAGAGCGGAGCCTGATTTTCTCCTCTCTCTCGAAGACGAAAGCTTTAAGTGCTGTTTATCTGACGTCATTGTTGGTCTACCAGGTCCTGCACGGTTGCTGTGACTCCAATTTTCTGTATATCTTTGAATAAACTTTAAACTGTGACTTTTTAAACTCTTGTTTTTTTCATTTATTTTCTTTGACTTTCCCCTTCTTTATGCAAGTAGATTATCTTTTCTCTAATGTCCTCAGAAACACCTCCTGAAAAATGAATGGCATAAAGGCTAATTTGACTGAAAACAAATAAATGAAGGGTGGCCTAATACTTTTGCACAATACTACATGCACATGAAAAATATCAGATATAGTCATCTAAGTAGTATCTAAGTAGTAATATTGTGTCTGTGGATCTAATGCAATTAGTTTAAAGTCAATGTGACACAGAAATCATAGCAGCAATCTTTCATATTGTGATAAAAGTGAAATAAGGTATCAAGCACTGAACAATGGGGGAGGTTACCATTAGCCACAGGCTTGCACCCCAAATTGACCAACCCCCAAAAACAAAACACCAACACCCCCAGACACAATAAGACACAAATAACACAAAACACAACTAACAAACAATGACATTAACTACATCAATCCACTCATGAGCCTCCAGAGCCTTCATGACATCACATGACCAGGATTTTTTTAATATGATGTTGTTATTACCATACATTCCAAATACCAATTGAAATTGTATTAAATTCAATATTTGGAAATATTGGGTCATACACTTCACTAAGCATAAGTTGGATTTGTTCGTTCTTGTTTTCAATAAAAGGATAAAAGGATTTATGGTGCTTGTTTTTTATTTTATTTTATGGTGCTATGGTATGATTGCACACTGTTGCCAAATGGCAACAATTTACCAAGTAACCCTCAAATTTTTTTCAATTACTTCGGAAATGTAAAATAACAAAAAACATATTAAAACATTTTATCATGTTTAAGTAATAATTCATGCATTAGAGGGTTCATCTGACCAGACCCATGAACTGACAAGATGAAAAAAGGTTAACTTAAGATTAGGTTGGCTTGTTGACACGAGAGAAATTGGTTATTACAGTGGTTCCCAGTGCCAGTGCCTGGCACCCACAGGCGGTTTATTATTTTCCATGCTCATACACAAATTAGCTGATTGAATCGTCAAATAATTGCTGAGGCCTTCAACAGCTGAAGCAGGTGTGTTTCAGAAAACAAGGCAGCAGGTACCAGAACTGCTACTGGGATCTACAGCTCCAGTAAATTCCAGCCAATCATTGGTATTACAATTATAGATGGAAGAAGGCACTTTCTAGCATCATTTTAGTTCATGTCCACAGTTTTATGTATGTAAAACCAAAACAAGGTACTTTCGTATTTTGCCATTTTGCTTTTAGTATCTTACCATCATTTAGCAAACCTGGCATCAAATTTACACAATTTCTGCCTAAATTCTGTTGATCAGCCAAGACATGTTTGTGCTATGATGCAAATGTAGCTACCAAAATAATCAAAACTTACATCCCAAATTAGCAATGTGAAAATGGACTTGCAAACATGTCTTTTCTGACAGACTATGGATGGATTTGGGCCAAACAATACTATTGCTTTAAAAAGGGGAGACTCAGTGTGACACAACAGACTCAGAAACTGAAGAAGGATCCATGTGCAGGTTTAATAGCAGAAGGGGCAATCCAGAACTCGTGGTCAAAAGGCATAGAAAACAGGCCAAAACCAGTAAGTCCATTTGAAAACCAAACATCCAAAACACAGGGGCAAAAGGCAAAGGCAAAAATCCAGAAGTCCAGGCAGAGAATCAGATACACAAGACAGGTAGATATTCCAAAACACTCAGCACGAAGACAGAAGGGAACTGGCAATACTTCGCCCTGCCTGGCTGGAAGGAAGGGGCTTTTAAGCAGTGGCTGATTACTGAAATAAGGTGCAGGTGGTTAATGTGGAAGAAGGCTAGTCCTCCGGGGACTGAGACCTCTGGTGGCCATACAATGAATCGCTGACACTCAGAGCATTTGTTTTTCCCACTTTGTACTTTATACTAACAATGTTTGCTATCTTGTGTGGACCAGAGGAGGATGGGTTCCCCTTCTGAGTCTTGGTTCCTCTCAAGGTTTCTTCCTCTTGCCCTTCGGGAGTTTTTCTTGCTCACGGGGGCTCAGACCCAGATTCTGTTTTCTTTTTTTCTTCTGTATTACTGATTGTTCTGTAAAGCTGCTTTGTGATGACACCTGTTGTAAAAAGCGCTATATAAATAAATTTTGCCTGCTTGCTTGCTTTGTTTGCTCCAGTGTTGCTCTTTTGTGGTTCAGGAGACTTAATGTTGATACTATTACAATTTCCTAAGAGAAATAGCTTTAAGCACGTCAGAGATACGAGATACAGGAGAGATAAAGGAGAGATGCATAGTGTGTGACTCGAGAAGATTGAGATCTCTACTAACACGCAAGAGGAGACAAGAGATTACTGGTGAGTTTTGAGGGCCACATCCTAAATTTTCTCTTTCATACTTTCCCTACTGTCCACTTGTGACATTTGTACAGTTTTATGCACCAAAAGTGGGTCATAATCCATTTTTACATCACCATTTTCTAACATCTCTGTATCCCTTACACATTGTAAAAAGAGAGAACATGATGCATTAAGGTGGAGCTTATTGGTACAGCATGACTTGCTCACCTGAGCAAGGACTCGAACCCCAGTCTGGTAGGAGGAGGCCAGAAATGTTTCCTGCTGTATTATACAAACTGCAAACAAACTGAGGTTTGATTCTCTGCTTGGGACAAAACCAGGAATCCTTGGATAAGACTCCAGATCCCAGATGAGACTGAGTATTGAGTCTCATTCAAAAATGCCATCAGAGTTGAAACACTGCTTAGAACTTCCACGTGAATGGGCGAGGCTAAACTGCTGTGGGCCGAACATGGTGGATGAAGTAGGTGAGCATCACAGAAACAGGCTGTTTAGTACATTTAGTACATTTAGTACCCAATTTTCTTCCCAATTTAGTCATCTCCAATTCCACCCGCTATTAGGACTCCCCCAATCACATGATACTACCAACACTAGGAGGATGAAGGCAGCACAGGCTTCCTCCGAGACCTGTGAAACCAGCCACCGCTTCTTTTCCAACTGCTGCTCACACAACGTCACAGGACAGCCGAGCGCACTCGGAGGAAAGCGCCGACCGCCAGATCTGTTACATCAGCTAACAGACGCCTGCGCTGACTAGCATCACGTTGAGTGATGGGGGAGAAGGGGGGCCATCCTACCCACCCAGAGAGAGCGAGGCCAATTGTGCTCTCTTGGACTCCCGGCTACGGGCGGCTGTCGCATCACCAGGGATGGAACTCACGATCTCCTGATGACGGGGCCAACGCTTAGACGCTTGGGCCGCTCAGGAGCCCTGTTTAGTACATTTTAAAGGAAATTTGTGAACAATGGAACATTTTAAAGCTTTAGTAATGTTTACATATTACATCAAAATTCTAAAAATGCAAAGGAGGGTTCAGTTTGCCATGATATTGGCCCTTAAAGCAAAAGTCTTCTTTATCTTTCTGTCTGATCGAATTGTTGACCTCAATTACAGAGATAAAGAAATCTTCCTTTAGATTTTTCTGTGCAACTGAAGATGCTTCAATTCTCTTTATAGAAGAGACAGCAGGCACCCGGCATAAGTTATCTGTAATTGATCTGTGAAAATAAGGTCATTTGTGATGGGACATAGCAAGAATGTTTGGGTTATGATGGTTGCAGTGATTAAAATGGAGGCATGACTGCTTCTGGAGATGCAGGTTCTTCTTATCACAGGTCTTTAACACAGGTTTGCTCTCTGTAGTCAACATAGACCTCTGCTGGTGTTTGACTGAATTGCATGGTGTACATTGTATGAACGTTATAAAATTCTTTAACCGATTTTTCACACATTTGTACTTGTTTTAGGCTATTTTATTTAGAGAAATCAACATTGGCAGACAGTTTTGCTTGATTCAAGTTCAATTTCTTGAAATAGGCTGAATAGTCTTATAAGAAAAGTCTCACTGAGACATTTCAGTTATACTGACTGGATTGACTAGACCTGGATCATTTTGTTTGACCAAATTTTTTTTTTTTTGTTTGTTTGTTCATTTTCATTTTCTGCATTTAAATTAGAATAATGCCTTATATAATGTACAGTCACACGGGAAGTGCAAATGCAAGCAGGATATGTTGCCCCAGATAAATTGAGGCAAAGCAGAAACAAAAATAATGTTTCACTGTAACATTAATAACCAGGAACATACTGTCTTTCTGTCACTCCCCCACCAGTCACTCGACTTCACTCGGCCAGTTTTGAGCTTTTATCCTAGACTTGCCTCAGTGCAGCCTCAGTGAGCCAGATTTGCGGGTCATGTGGTCTTTTCTCCAAGCTAGCGTTAGCCTTTGCTCAGGGGTAATTTATCCCTGTAAAAGGCCACGGGCCCACTGGCAAACCATTCATTTTATTGCATACTTCTATAATATAGCTAAGAATAGCTCAACCCATTTGCATTTTAGTCCCTGTAGTTACTGAATAATAAGCCTTAGTATGTAATAAGCCTGGGATTTTAATGCACAAGCTTACCTGGGCTGGATCCTAGGGACCTCAAGTTCAGGGCCTCTGATTGGCCATGTTTTAGTTATCGTATCAAACACCATCTTTATTCTCTAAGCTTGCTTCAGTGAGGCTTCACTGAGCTCTAATGCACCTGTGATTGAGTGTAAAGCTGTAGGCCTTCTCGCTAAGCTAATGCTAGCTGCTAATGAATGCGGTTGAATGTCAGGCAAAAGTAGCTTAGGCTAACAGTTGCATGTACACAAACATAGGTTTACTGGCTCAGACACGTTGCCTCGCGCTGGGTTAAAGCTGGAAAAAAGCTGTGCTGTTGTAAAACAGTCACATTCTAACTGCCCCTAGAACAGATCCAGGTGCCAGCAAGAGGCAGCGTAAAGCCAGTGTTCAAGCCTCCTGGGCCCGAGAGCCGCAAGAAGTGGCAAGAGACCAGCGATGACTTCCTAGGCCTCGTGAATATAACCTTTGCACATCTCATTTACAAAAATCTTGCTTTAAAGAAGACATTGAAAGGTTCTTCAGAGAACTAAATGTACCTTTTTAGCACCTTTTCCATGTGACTGTGTAAGTACATGGTGAACCATGACAGCCGTTAGGCAGCTCTAGGGTACAGGCAGACAAACGGGCGTAGACACACATCATTCTTATGAACAGCCAGACAGTGTGGTGTTTTCTGTTCCTTCGGGAAATTCACTTGGTTTAACAGTGCATTACTGAGGAAGGATGGCATGCATAATATCTCCAGATTACCGTGCTGGGTCTGCTGCGGAGCGATTAGAGATTTCACTTTGCATGTCTGATATGAGCTAGGTCAGAATACTGTACTAGCAAATGAATGGAAGAAGTGAAGGAGCCATACAGCTGAAACTAATGAAGCACATATATAGTGTAGTCTGAGAGGTGTGGGATATTGGTGAAAGCGCTTCTATAGTTGGGATTGTGCAAAATATTGTTTGTTAATTTCACGTCTTCTAAGGAAACGAACACGATTTCCCAGAATCACCCAGGAAATCACAGTCACCAGACACTTCCTACTTCCTCTCAAGACACTCACTTGGACTCAATCTCCCAGAATACAGTGGGAGATCAGCTATCTCCGGATTCTCCCCCGCGCACCTGTCAGCATTCGCAATCTCCTGATTATTAACTGGTTCCACCTGTGTTTTGATCTTATGATGTTTTTAGTTAGTATTTAAGCTTCAGGTAGACTGATTGGGAGGTATTGTTTGTTTCATGGTGACTACTGGGTGGTCTTCTGACTGCCCTCCTGTGTATGATCTGTGCTTTGTTGTTATACGACTCTGTTTTTGGATTTCCCCATTGGACTTGTTTGCTCTGGAGATTCTGACCCTGTGTTAAGACAACGACCCTGGACTGCCCCTTCGGTTTCTGTGTTTTGACCTTTCTGCCTGTCACTGGATTAAGATTTTGGATGTGGATGTCAACATTAAAACTTATGCTTCTTTTAATGTTCGCAAGCATCTGACTTCTGTGACACCGTTACAGTTAACTGTCAGCGCAACACTGGCCTTTGCAATCCTCATAGCTCACAATGTTGCAATGTAGCTTTTTCTCAATCATGTCACATGAAAGGCTCATCACATTATACATTTTGGTATATTGTAGGCAATATGCAGCAAATATATATATAATTATAATTGAAGTATGTAATGTTGTCCACATATTTGACAAAAATATATTACTACTACTACTACTACTACTAATAATAATAATGGGAGATAAAACTCCAACTCACTAAATATTAATCTATTAGTCACTCTTTACAGAACTAACTCTGTGTTTTTCTTTCCTTGCTGAGCTGAATAGCTGTCCATGCTGTGCACCTCATGCTGTTGCCACTTCTGTCTTGATTGGGTGCCACTGCTCGCCAGCCTTCTGGACCGGCTTGACCACCACTGAGCTTCTTTATTTACAACGCTGTGCAGTCCCCACGCTCAGATGCTGCTGCTGCATAAATATGAACTAATCAAATTTATCACTGCTTTTCTTTTTCCCACTTTGTACTACAATAATTTATACTAACAATGTTTGCTATCCGGTGTCAACCAGAGGAGGATGGGTTCACCTTCTGATTCTTGGCTTCTCTCAAGGTTCCTTCCCTCTGCCCTTAGGGGGTTTTTATTTGCCACTATCACCACGGGCTTGCTCATGGGGGTTTGGACCTGGATTTATTTTTTTTTCTTTCTGTGAAGCTGCTTTGTGACAGCACCTGTTGTGAAAAAGCACTATATACATAAATTTTGCTTGCTTGGTTTTATATATATACATATATATATACAACCCCAATTCCAATGAAGTTTGCAAATCCTTTTCAGCCTATATTCAATTGAATCCACTACAAAGACAAGATATTTAATGTTCAAACAGATAAACTTTATTGTTTTTTGCAAATATTCACTCAATTTGAATTTGATGCCTGCAACACGTTCCAAAGAAGTTGGGACAGGGGCGTGTTTACCACTGTGCTACATCACCTTTCCTTTTAACACTCAATAAGCGTTTGGGAACTGGAGACACTGATTGTTGAAGCTTTGTAGGTGGAATTCTTTCCCATTCTTGCTTGATGTACAGCTTCAGTTGTTCAGCAGTCCGGGGTCTCCGTTGTCATATTTTGAGCTTCATAATGTGCCACACATTTTCAATGGGAGACCGGTCTGGACTGCAGGCAGGCCAGTCTAGTACCCGCACTCTTTTACTACGAAGCCACGCTGTTGTAACACGTGCAGAATGTGGCTTGGCATCGTCTTGCTGAAATAACGAACTTTCAGTGTTGGTTTTCTGCCTTGCCACTTACTTGCAGAGATTTCTCCAGATTCTCTGAATCTTTTGATGATATTATGGACTATAGATGATGAAATCCCTAAATTCCTTGCAATTGCACGTTAAGAAACATTGTTCTCAACGATGTTCTTCACAAAGTGGTGAACCTCGCCCCGTCCTTGCTTGTGAACGACTGAGCCTTTCAGAGATGCTCCCTTTATACCCAATCATGACACTCACCTGTTTCCAATTAACCTGTTCTCCTGTGGAATGTTCCAAACAGGTGTTTAAGCATTCCTCAACTCTCCCAGTCTTTTGTTGCCCCTGTCCCAACTTCTTTGGAACGTGTTGCAGGCATCAAATTAAAAATGCATGAATATTTGCAAAAAATAATAAAGTTTATCCATTTGAACATTAAATATCTCGTCTTTGCAGTGTATTCAATTGAATATAGGTTGAAAAAGATTTGCAAATCATCATATTCTGTTTTTATTTATATTGTACATAATGTCCCAACTTCATTGGAATTGGGGTTGTATATATATGTACATACATACAGACAAACAAAAATGAGCATTTTTGTTTTAGCAAGCCATTTAAACCTAAATACTTTATACTAATGTCTGTGTGATACTGGGCGCTGCAGCAATTAAGTAACACAAGTACTATAAAAAATTTACAAACTTACAATTACATTTTATTGGTATAGCTTTTTTCAACTAAACTAGCTCTGAGTTGAGAAAAAGCTCCATAAGAGCGTGAAGAAGAACTAGACCACCTAGTCCACAGTTTCCTCTGAAATACTCAAAAACCTCTAGATACCACTGTATTCAGATGGATTGAGTGTAAAGGTGGCCTCTTATAACCCTTCCATCAAAAAATAAGGAGGATTCCTATTAGGTCCCCACCTTTTGCCTTCCCACGGAAATGAGCTGCTTAGGAGCGAGAGAACAATCTGAGAGGAGTTATCTGTTCACTTACAGCCATTTGGGCTGATTTCAGTCCAAAAATAAAGACAAATCTGTTTTAGATCTTCTTACAGCTCTGTCTTCTTCTGGAAAGAGTGGACTGTCTGTCATTTCATCCACAGGCTTTACCATCACAGTATAGCTTTTAAAGGGGTGTACAGGACAGTACAGGAAGTGACGTTGCAAAGCTGAGACTCAAAAGACCACACCCATATACTATCAATAATAGAAAGCATGGAACAGGGTTCAGTCTATTATTATTATTATTATTATTATTATTATTATTATTATTATGATTATTATTATTATTGATAACAACAACAACACTGATGATGATGATGATGATGATCATGATGATGATCATGATGATGATTATTAACAACACTGATGATGATGATGATGATCATGATGATGATCATGATGATGATCATGATGATGATTATTAACAACAACACTGATGATGATGATGATGATGATCATGATGATCATGATGATCATGATGATGATTATTAACAACAACACTGATGCTGATGATTTTGTCTAAAAGCACAGAGTGCAACAGTGAGCAGTTACAGAGTGAAGATACCCACCCAGAATATGGATTTGTGGCAAATTATGCTCAGCAAATCTGACTGTCTGGTTTTCATTCAGTTGCTTGTTAGCTAACTTTGGATTTGAGTGAGGTAAAGAAAACAAGCTTGGCTAACACTAACATTAGCTAACTAGCTAACAAGCCAACTGGTTGAACCTCTTTATAGCTCTTTATATTCTTTGATTTTCATTTCATATTTAAATCTAAGTTTCATTAAACAAATGTATTACTAAACACAGTAGGAGAGGCAGAGAAACAAGCTGGAGGAGACCGACAGGACTGAAGGAGCAGAGCTGATAAGGCTTAGTGATCAAGGAGAAAGTGAGGGACAGTTGTTTAAGCTTTTGGTAAAACGAATATTGCATTTAATTGAATGTAACTAAGAAACTGACTTGAGTACATTTGCTTGATCTGTGCCCACCCCACCCCAGTACAGGCTTAGCCCACTGTCCATAAACCTCTAGTGATGCCCCTGATCAGTTTATAATGCATCTCATAGTAAGTCCAACAGTTCATCACAGGGTATTACACAAGCCATAGAGATTGTACTCTACAAGGAACCTTAAGCATTGTACATCACTTTACAAATATTATAGTAGTATATTAGTATGCTATAATATATAATATACAGCCCTATGAAAGCTTATTGTGTCTTAAAGTAATATTCAAGATATTTAAATGACCAAATTACTCTGGGTGAGGTGCTGGGAGTCAGCACAGCTAAGCTCGCTGGTCCATAACCAGGGTGATCTTGAATGCCTGTTAGGCAGGATGACTGCTGTACCTTATAAGCAGAATTATGAGGGTAGAGGTGAACTGATTTGCCATATTGTGTTGGAAGTAACTGAACTGCGCTTTAGTAGCAATGGATTAAACTAAAATTTGCCCCCAGCTTGTCACAGACTGCACCATGCAGGCTATCAAAGGTACAGCCTGGGCTGTATGTAGAGCACTCTATAGGGAGTCATTTCAAATTCAGCCGTAGTCTTTCTTCAGCTACATGCACTTTTTAAATATTTTATTCAGAGCATCACTTCTTGTATGTAAGCAGTGGTGCAAGAAAAAACTGTGCACACATGGAGATGTATTGTGCTGCATCCCTGAATCTATTATATGTGCTGCCTTGTGTAATAATAATAAGTATGCCATATTTTTCCAGTCAGTATTTTTATTAACTTAAATGCTCTAACAGTACATTTTCAAAGACAAAATAAATTGTGTGTAAGCAAAGTCTTTAAAGTAAGTGTTGGAGATTACAATAAAAATACTGACCAGAAAAACTGGACAGGTTTGTCCAGACTTCCGTTTTTTATTATGAATAATGCCTAGTGGTTATTGGATTGTTAATAAGTCAATAGGAGGTCAAGATTAAGGAGTTAATCTACGAGAAAATAGTTCTGAAAAATGCATCAAATTTCGGCTGATTGCTTTGCTAGAAGCTAAAACAGTTGCAGTGACCGGCTGACATACTGCCCCATCTAGTATTCGCCATTTTTTATGTTGCTGCCAGGCCTAATGTTACTATGCTGAGTCGTTTTTTTGTAAACTGCTCAAGCTTACTAGACTTGATCCAGCTGATCAGTGTGTCACTCCCTGCTTACCCCTCCGCCCTGGCCCCTTTCAGAGTGCTGAGTCTACAGTAATTAGTTTATTGTGTCAAGGCTTTATGCTTGTAAATGACTCAATGAGTGAGCTGTCAGTCACAGATGGTGATGAAATTAATCTAAAATCTACCTGAAGATGTACTTAGTCGACACTTTCCCAAATCATTTATTTGCATTAAATGGTTATGCTGCAAATAGCACCGCTGAACACAAGGACACAGCAGTTCTTTCACCGTGGGAAATTCTGATGTCCCTCAGTGACCACTAGAGGCTGTAGGTCACTTAGAAAGAAAAAAAAAAGGCTGTATGTCTTCGGCCTACTTAGATGATCATTTAATTGGAGGTTGTTGTATTAATATGTGGAAGCATGAGATGCTTCATATTGCTGCTGACTATGGAACTAGGCATTTTCAGAGAGTCCTCAAGAAATGTTCAATTGTGTGCTTATAGAATTAATTTCCAATTAGTTATATTTTTATTTTTGTACACCATAGTTTAAAAGTCTGCACTGACCTTTCAAAAGTATGGTTATAATAAAAAAGTATTGGTTATAAAAATATAAAACCAAGATGTGTTTAAACCAAATGTGTCCTTCATCTGTAGGTGATGCTTTAATAACACAGAAAGCTGTAAAAACACCAAGAATCCAGAATGCCTTGTATTTGAATCCAGAAGCGACTGTAAATAGTCAGTATATTATTAATAATTAACTGTTTGATGTTGCCCAAAACTTGAAATGCTTAATAAAACATCTTGAAATACATTTTAGCCTATATGCATGACTCACAGCATTTCAATCTCCCATGAATTAGTTACTACTGAAAAAAATAACAATGATTAATATGATAAGTGATTACAACTGCTTAAACAGAAAGAACTTTGCTTTCTGTGTAGCTGACCTTAACAGAATGATGCAGATTTGTTGAAATTTTAAGAGAAGCAAACAGAACAAAATTTGCATTTAACACACATTATGGCAGGTAAATGAGGCATTCTTTTAGCATATTTAATTAACTTTATTAACTTTATTAATGCGAACTTAAAGCTACACTAAGCAATAGTTGAGGATTTGGAGACCTCTGTGGTGGAAGTGCGTCATTACACACAGTGTGTGGAAGAACATTTTGTAACGTGGGTTGTGCTTCAGACTCCTGATGATTCTTGAATCTGATGATTGCAAGTGAAGGACATGACTTTTAAGAGTGTAAATAAATGATCTATTATTATCTTCGGTGGTATAATTTAGTCTTTACAGGGTGACTCCACACCATATTTATATATATATATATATATATATATATATATTTAATCCTTACTCAATAATGCTACTTCTTTTAATTTTGACAATTTGACCCTGTGATACTACGACATTTAGAAAATATTGTGAGATTGAATTTTATCAGTATCAGTATCGCCATATCAACCCCTGTTTGTTATATATATATATATATATATATATATATATGTATGTATGTGTGTGTGTGTGTGTGTGTGTGTGTTTTGGGCTGGTCATTTAAACCCTCTATTATTTGTTCTCACATTAAACACAAAGTAGCTCAGCGATATTGTTTGTCTGCAAGTTTACACGCAAGAGAAAGTTCATGTATATAGCGTTTTTTTACAACAGGTGTTGTCACAAAGCAGCTTTACAGAAAAAAATCAGCATTACAGAAAAAAAAAATCCGGGTCCAAGCCAGCCAGTGGTGACAGTGGCAAGTGGCAGAACTACAGGCCCATGCAGAATCCTCTATAGGGCCTGAAGGGTGAATGTGTGTGACAGCCTAACAAGCAGCTTAGAGCCTTTAAGTGTGTAACAACCCTCTTTCTAATCTTTAAATCCTCCCTATACAACCCACCGCTGGAAATGTGCTGAGCCCAGTGCATGCTCTCCCAAGGCCACAGCCCAGCTCCTTCTTTACCCCAGGAGTTGCCTGTGTGCACACAGAGCGTAAATCCTTCAGAAACCTGTTTTAGGCTATACTGTAGATCAGATACATGCTTGCAGGATTTAGACCTGATCGTGAGCCAAGCCAGCTGTGTCTAATATTAGGACTAGTAGGCTCCTGAGCACTTTAATGAGCTGGAGGTGTATCTGTGTAAGATTGGCACAAAAGCCTACATGCTCCATAGCTACAGTAGACACCTGCGAAAGACGAGCTGGCATTCCACATAGGGAGCTGTCTACACTTGCTTTACAACAGTAATCAGACTTGACTTGCCACGATTTCCAGTCAGTTGTAACTGTGGGCTTGTATTCTGTGCTCCAAAGATAAATACTTTATAACATTGTAATTTGACATTATATATAGCATATTGATGTGCAACCAGTGGCCCATTCAAGCAGATTCCACATGTATTAACTGCATTGTTTCATGTATCTTTGCCATCAATTGCAATTGCCTATGTTTTGGAGGTCCCTAAGTGGATCTATGCATTTCATATAATGGAAATGTTTATGATTTATGTAAACGAAGCAGACAGAATTTGGTCTTTGTAGGTCAGTATTTGTAAAAGTGTTTTTAATATATTTAAGTTTTAGGTTTTATAAAAGCGGTACGGTGGCGTGGTGGGTAGCGCTGTCGCCTGACAGCGAGGAGGGCCTGGGTTTGATTCCCTGGCCGGGCGACCGGGGTCCTCTCTGTGTGGAGTTTGCATGTTCTCCCCGTGTCTGCATGGGTTTCCTCTGGGTTCTCCGGTTTCCTCCCACAGTCCAAAGACATGCAGTCAGGCCAATTGGACGTGCTAAATTGCCCCTAGGTGTGAGTGTGTGAGTGACTGTCTGTGTCTGTCTGTCTGCCCTGCGATGGACTGGCGACCCATCCAGGGTGTATCCTGCCTTACGCCCGAAGACTGCTGGGATAGGCTCCAGCACCCCCCCGCGACCCTGACGGAGAAGCGGCTTAGAAAATGGGTGGGGGTGGGGGGGTTTTCTAAAATTGAAAGAAGAGTCAGGAGGAAAAAACTCGCTAAAATATGGTGTGCATGCGCTGCTGCGAGTTGCCCTGTAAAGCCTGAAATAAGTGAGAAGTTGGGTCGAATTCACAGGGTCTTTACAGAACACACAGTCAAAAAGAAGACCTGGCGCGATGTTTAGGTCTCAAATGCAAAAGCAGCATCAACATTATACTGATGTTATACTGATGATGGCAATAGCACATAATTTGTTTACTTCATCAGAAGGCACGTCCTTCTCCAAGTTCTGACTGAATTCTTTTTGAATACTCTTTCAACACGCAAGGAAGGCGCCTGGAGCATAGCCGGCGCAAAATATTCTATCACACATTGCCTGCAATTCTAACAGAGAAGTCTCCAAATTCCCAGATCTTACGCAGCACAGCTTTGGGTGCTATTTTCATTTAGGCATTTCTACATGGTTTTTTGAGGAATGCAGCATCGCTTTCCTATTTATCTTTGAACAGCTGTCTTTGTGGAGAGGTGTGAAGTGTTATCACAGTAGGATGTTCTTACCTCCCCCTTCACTCCTCGTTGCTCACTAACAGCTCAACACAGTAATCTGATCAATTATATTTTATTACGTTTCATAAAAATATCTGAGTTCCATGCTGCTGCTGGAATAGTCACTAGGGGCCTGGAAAAGAGGCTGTAAAGTAGTATAATCACTAAATTTTCATAAAAAGAGAAAAAAATGGGTGTACACTGTATAAACAACTTAGGTTGTCAATGGACTTCAAGTATGGAGCCATTTTCACATTTCAGCCTACTGACAAACCTCAAAAGAAGAGTGTAGAGGTTCCTCCAGACAACCAACCACATTATACAATTAACATCCATTCCTGTGTGGATGTTGGCACATACCAACAGGTCTGAATGTTTGGCCCCTACAGTGAGGGGTCCGGTGGCAGTGGCAGGTATATTTCTGGCATTGTTTTGATCCACTGGGTCCCTCAGAGGGAAAGGTCACTGCAAATCAATACAAAGTTATTCTGACTGATCACCTTTATCAAATGACAAAACGTTTCTTTTGGAATTATCTCTTTCAGGAAGACAATGCCCTCATCCACAGGGCACGAGGGGCAACCGAATGGCTTAATGAGTATGAAAATTATGTAAATTATATGCTGTGGCTTTCACAATCACCAGCTCTCATTCAAGTTGTTTTATTGTTTTGCTATCTTGTGTCGACCAGAGGAGGATAAGTTCCCCTTTTGAGTCTTGGTTCCTCTCAAGGTTTCTTCCTCTTGCTCTTAGGGAGCTTTTCCTTGCCATTGGCAACGCTCATAGGGGGCCTGGACCTAATTTTTCTTTGGAAAGCTGCTCTGTGACAACACCTTTGACTTGACTTGACTTCACAATTGAAAACTTATGAGAGATTTTGGACAAAATGTTAGACAGCACTCACCATCAATAACATCAAAGTACCAATTGGGGGCCTTTTTGGAATGTCTTTTAGAAGAATGGTGGTCCATCCCTCCAGTTCAGTTCCAGAGACTTGTGAAGGCACATTAGTGCTGTTCTGGTGACTTGTTGTGGTCCCCAACCCCTCACTAAATACTTACCAGTATAAATTGTCAAAAAAAACTCATTACATTAATGTGAAACACTAATAAACTCATTTAAATCTTAATGTTTAAGTTGCCACGGTGTATACCTCTCTTTCTCTTTGAGAATATAAATGTATGAAGAGGTTAAGTATATTTAAGGAAGAACAGTGTTGACGTTTGAATGGGTCACTGGTAGCATATCAGTGAGTGATAATTTGGGCACAAGCTGTTCAATTAGGCTGCTCTGCGATGAACTGGCAACCTGTCCAGAGTGTATCTTGCCTTCTGGCTAATGACAGGTACCAGCTCCCCCCACCCCTGTTACATTATGCCATTTTGAAGATATGAGGTTTTGGGAGTGATAGTGGAGATATTTATCACTTAATGCCAAAATATCAAACTGGACCTTCTTTTTGAGCCTGTGTTTGACGTTAATACGTATAAATGATTATTTCAGGCTTTACAGGGTAACTCCTGATTTAGTATTGTAACTTTAGGAATGTATCTTACGCAGTGAAGCTTCAAACATGAATAAAAAGCTGAAAAAAGTGACTTAAGCCTTTAAAGTATCTCTCTTCTACTTGAGATGGTCTATGAGCCTGTCACAAAAGACTGCTCACCAATAACAGAACAAAATGTTCCCTTAGTGACCAAGTCCGGCGGCCCTGGATATGGAGGCCTGTCTACATCTAAAGGACCTCCAGGACCCACTGTCACCAAGACAACTCTACTGAGATATCCATTTCCATGCAGCAGAGGCAGCCAGGCGTAAAATGGAGCATGATGGAAAGGCATAGATTGCTAGCTGTGAGTGGCGTTGGGGCAATACTAATTTCCTCATCTTTCTCCAGGTTCTGTGCACTTAAAGAGACCCCCTGTGATGGTATTCCTGCAGATTAAGGTCAAAGAGATCACACAGGGCATCTTTTGATGTGAAGTGAATTTTATCCCTTGCAGTCTGTTGCTAATCTGGTACTAATCTGGCCAAATGAAACCGAAGGAAAATTCTGAATGTTAAGTGATAAAATTTGGCTATGAAAGAATGGGAATTTTTCACACCATATTTTCAAATTTTATGCATTTCAGGCAAGATTGCATTTGTTTAGCGGGGAATATTCACAACCAGTATCAGTGCAATGGGACAGTTCAACTGGATTTGTCTGCATTACAGTTTATTTCTGAATACATGGGAGTTAAGTGGATGTATAGTGATTGATGGACATCATTAGATCTCGAGTTTTAAGAAAATAAAGGGGAAAGAATGCTCCTGTTATATTGTTAGTCGATTCTTGTTGTGTTAGTAAAATGGATAAGAATAAATAAATAGAAGTGTTTTTGGTTCATTAAACCTTTTTATTTTGATTCAAAGAAAATTTCATTTCAATTCAATTTCAGTTACTCAGAGCCTTCAAGTGCTACTCTGTTCAGTGCTAAATGTGTAAATAGTAGTAATAATACTAGTAATGGTTACTATTAAAAATAGAGTTTTATTTGTCTTTGTAAAGATCAAGGCCACTTAACAGAGCATCAAAAACAGGGTAAACGCAGCCAAATATGAAGGACAAGAAAATTGTAAAGGAAAGCAAAGTAAAGACGGTGAAAATCAAAGACAACAGAAGCCAAAGGAATAAAATTAACAGGACAGCAATGGGGTGTCAGCATACAACATAGCTATATAGTTGAGGTAGAAGAGTAGTACTGAGTGAAGAGAGAAGTTTTCAAGTTTTAAAAGTTTCGTTTTAAAAGAGAAAATGGATGAGCAGTCAGAAATGTGTAGTCACAAGAAGACAGTCTAATCTGGGGAATAAACAACAGTTTAAGAGTTCTAGAAGACCTGAGTTTACAGGAATGGGCTGTGCAAAAGACGAAGCTAGGTAATGAGAATATAGTGACCATTTTTACCTAGTTAAACGAAGCTTATTACTTAGAAGACCAAGACTTAACCTAGTCAGCAGGTGTGGGTCTCTACAAGAATTAGACCAAGCAGTTGTTTGGACAGGTAACCTTAATAACTTGATGAGTTATCAGATATACAGTGCAGTGATGGATGAGATTATTTTATTATCTGTGGCCTAAATCGTTTAGTGCTGACAGCCTGGAAAGCATTGTTAATCCCAGGTGTGTTATAAAGCATGGGGCTGCACCCACTGTTCCTCTGTAGCACGGTCCTGACTCGTTCCTCCACCGTCCCTCCGGCATAGCCAAAGACCATTGCAGTAGGGGCACCGCAACTAATCGACTGCAGCCATGAACGGTACAGAGGGGCCGTATTTCTATGTGCCCATGTCCAACGCCACCGGCGTTGTGAGGAGTCCTTATGATTACCCGCAGTACTACTTAGTGGCACCATGGGCGTACGCCTGCCTGGCTGCCTACATGTTCTTCCTCATCATCACCGGATTCCCCGTCAACTTCCTCACGCTGTACGTCACCATCGAGCACAAGAAGCTGCGTACACCCCTAAACTACATCCTGCTGAACTTGGCTGTAGCCGGCTTGTTCATGGTCTTCGGCGGTTTCACCACCACAATGTACACGTCGCTGCACGGCTACTTCGTCTTCGGGCGCCTGGGCTGCAACCTGGAGGGCTTCTTCGCAACCTTCGGTGGTATCAACTCACTTTGGTGCCTGGTCGTGCTGGCCATTGAGAGGTGGGTGGTCGTCTGCAAGCCCATGAGCAACTTCCGCTTCGGAGAGAACCACGCCATCATGGGTGTCGCATTCACCTGGGTCATGGCATTGGCTTGCGTCGTCCCACCCCTCTTCGGCTGGTCCCGTTACATCCCCGAGGGCATGCAGTGCTCATGCGGTATTGACTACTACACCCGTGCCGAGGGCTTCAACAACGAGTCTTTTGTCATCTACATGTTCTGCGTCCACTTCCTGACCCCACTGTTCATCATCACTTTCTGCTATGGCCGTCTGGTCTGCACTGTCAAGGAGGCTGCCGCCCAACAGCAGGAGTCCGAGACCACCCAGAGAGCCGAGCGTGAGGTCACCCGCATGGTCATCCTCATGTTTGTTGCCTACTTGGTCTGCTGGTTGCCATATGCCGGCACAGCCTGGTGGATCTTCACCCACAAGGGAGCTGAGTTCGGCCCTGTTTTCATGACCCTCCCAGCTTTCTTTGCCAAGACCGCCTCCGTCTACAACCCAGTCATCTACATCTGCATGAACAAGCAGTTCCGTCAGTGCATGATTACCACTCTGTGCTGTGGCAAGAACCCCTTCGAGGAAGAGGAGGGTGCCTCCACCACCAAGACCGAGGCTTCATCTGTCTCCTCCAGCTCCGTGTCCCCAGCATAAAGCGGCACACTCCGCCGACACACACTCCATCGAAAAACCTGCCGGGCTCCTCATGTGGCGGCCACCGAGACCAAGACCAAGACTTCAGCAAAGAGAACAAAGCGACCGCTACCACACACAAAAGAAATGTCTGTGTCATCTCACGTTTCTGTATTTTTACGAAACCCAATTGGTTCAACCTAAAGACACTTGAGAGAAAGGACGGGCCACGTCCAAGTTGATTCTGTACATTCAGCCAGTCCAACGTAATTGTGCATGAGGTTTTTCTTTTCCAATGTGGCAAAGGGAAAATGATCTTAGCGCTCTTACTGTTGGACTCCTAATGTTACTGGCTTTGTTGTGATTGTAGAGGCATGTAATCAAGGCAACGTAAAAATAAAATGCACTTTGCAAATGAATCACTCTTTTCATGTTTTAATTGAGCTGCATTGTTAACTGGATGTTCTTGAACTAGTATTTTGAAATAAATAAAACCAGAAATATCTAAAATGAGATGTTTAATGTGGTGAATCAAATTATGGGTGACTGCTCTGAGTTTCATTCTTCTCAAGAATGGCCAGAATACATTAAATACCTTCCTTAATATCAAACATTTGTGCATGAAAACAATTTAATTTAAATTTAAATAAGTCAAATAATAAGTGTGGACCAGCCCTTAATCCAAAACCTTATAGTACTTTTGGCACATTTGCCGTAAAGACAACAAAAGCAGCTGTTATTATAGATATTAATAAGTCTATCCAAGGTTACAAGTAGGCAGCGAGCCTCACAGTCACCTTGGATTAAGAGCTGTGCAAGGTTTATGAGGAATTATATCACAGATATTTATGACTGTGGGTCAGGTAGGATAATTGCTGATGGGTTGATCATCCCTGAGGTCAGTGTGGCAAGTGATGGATAAGCAGATTATGATTATGTCTTTACATTGTACATACGTATGTACAGTGTCAGGGAACTCTTACGTACTCAAACACTTGTAATGCTATCCTTATGATAATGGAGATCTTCCATTAACCCGTGTGCTACCACAGTTATTGCTAGACTGCTGTGCTGACACTTAAATCTAAATGAAATTAAACATAGAAAAAGTAAAGCCTTACTACAGAAGTGGTCTTACAAACATCAAGCCCTAGGTGGTAGTGGGAGATGATGAAAAAAACATTACCTTGATTCATATGAAGCTTATGATTTGGCTAAAGCTATGATTGTTTTGTTTTTTGTTTTTTTCATTAAAGGTTCAAGGCACAAGACTTCTCTGTTAAATGCATCAATATTTTAGATGATAGTCATAAAGACGATATTGACAAAGATGATGTTGATATGCTAAAATATGGTTGGTGTAGTGTAGTGGTTAACACCTCTGCCTTCTACGCTGTAGACTGGGGTTCAATCCTCCACCAGGGCAAGCGCCCTACACTATACTAATAAGGGTCCTTGGGCAAGACTCCTAACACCACCTTGGCCTCCCTGTGTAAACTGATCAAATTGTAAGTCGCTCTGGATAAGAGCGTCAGCCAAATGATATAAATGTAAATAATATAGCATAAGTTTACCAGTTATTTTAAGAAATTAGTTCAAACTGCAGCCCCAAAATTAAAAAATAAATAAATAAAAAGGAAACTATATTTAGACTTTTGATATTTACAGGGATTATGTTATGATCTACTTAAACCCAAGTCTTTAATCGAGATAGCAACAAGCTAAATATACACAAAATCGTCATTACAGGATACGTTCTACTGGGATGTCCCAAACCCTAACCCCTGAATTTCACAGTTGTGAAAATAATGCATAAAAATCTTTTTATTTTTTTAAGTTGAAAGATTTAAATTTATCAAGAGTTGAAATTTTTGGTATGTAATAACTTTATTCATAAAATAAAGTCGCCACCGAAAGCATTTTAGTCCGTAAACGAAGCCTTATTTAAGGCACACCTCTGCATTTTTGGGTAAGAAGTGAGACTGCATTCCTGTCCCTCCGGCCACGTGAGCACTTCAATCTCGTTGTTTTGAAGTTGACGTTCTGAAAATCAGGTTAAGAACTGTTACTACTGGAACTTCATTTTCCACAGTTAAGTCAACGTTTTTGTGTTTTAATGAAAATATTCTGATTGTGTGTAAGTGTTCAAAGCTGTGTTAGCTAGTAACATACAAACTAACATTTTTTGAGTTTTGCTCAAAACGAGTTAAAATTGTCACTGCTTGGTAAAAACACCGAACACTTGGTAAAGCTTGGGTTGTGATAGGATTGTTTTCTTAGTGACAAAATTTTGACCAGTTGTGCCAAATCTTTCGGACATGACTGTGTACTTGAGTATGTTTAAATAAAGATGCAACTTGATTTCACAGAAGCAGAGTTTTGGCCCTGTACTACCACTTTTAAGTGAGTAAGATTTTGACAAAGTGCTCATACTTTCAGTGTCCCGCAGTCATACTGTTGAAATTCTGTCTGAGCAGTCAGTGCTGGCTACGGCTTCCAAATCAAGATATGAAGAAAAAAGTGAGTTTGATCGTGGATGTTGATCTGAACCAAACTGGCAAAGTTTTTTGAGTTCTGATTAAGCGTTGCTCCCTGTAATATAATATCCAGATGTCTATAACTACCTTTTTAAACTACCTTTTTTGCTACACCAGCATACACATCTCAGGAACTTAAAGCCAACAAATGTCCAGAATTCCATAATTATTTTGTCTTTTGCCCCATCAGCTACGTCAGACTGTGTCAGAGTGTCTGTTTTTGATGGAGTTAATCAGTGTTCCCTGCGAGAAGAGGTCTGACAAACGGATCACAGTCAATCATCAGTTAATGTCAATGATCAATCGTGAGCGATTCTGAAAGCTCGAAAACGATCAAGAGCAAAACTACAGAACTGTGACAGAAACTGATGACAGAAAGTTTTTCCTTGTTTACTTTTGCTATTCAAAGGTTTCTCACCACCACATTTAACTTGCCTGTAGAGGACATGTTAACTTATTTCCTCTTAGAAAATCATATTAGAGAACAGCAGTGCTATCACACTGGTACATATGCAGAAGATGATAATGCAGAGCTACCTTTTTATTGACTTTACTTCAACTGTCAATAAGCAGAGGTGTCAAATTCAGGTCCAGAAAGTAAAAGTCCTTCCCAGGATTTTGTTCCAACAGGCTGGCTTCTCTAGTTAGATCACACCACCAGCAGAGCTGTCCAGCCTGAATTTGACACCTCTAGGCCACTACTGACGAGTAAGATGAAGCAAATGAGTGTAGTTCATAACTTTATCAGATGGTATAATTCCTTGTTAACTAAGCACAGTGTATGAGTCAATAAATCCTTTTCTGAGTCACGCTCTACTAGCACAGGTGTCCCTCAGTCCCTCAGTCTTCTTAACACAATACATCGATGAACACACAAGCAGAAGACGGGTAATTATAGCTCCAGATTTTCAGAGGACACAGCTGGCCCTGGGTTAATGTACAGAAGAAGTAGGTAACCCATGTATCTGTAGCAGAGGTAAGCAGTCACTAATTATGCTTACTTATCTATGTGTACACTGTAAACCCTGATTTAAACCAAGAAACACATTTTGAAACTCAATTACTTAAATAGACATTTACATAAATGAACTTTCACATACATCACAAACTATATCATTGCTAAAACCAAGTTCAAATATTTATTACATTGATATTTTTCACAACATTTGCATAACTGTCATAAATACGAGCTGATAATTACGAGATAAAAGGAAATTCTTTCACAAAAAGAGTTTCAGAGTTGCATACTCTTATGACAGCTTTGAGAAAAACTACCGAGTTGGCAGTAATTTGAGTTGTTTTGTTATAACCAACTGAGAACCCAGTAGAGACACTGAACACACTCATGGTTAGGATACCTAAGTGCAACCAAACATCTCCTCGTTCCTACACTCACTGAACTACTGCTTTGTTCTACAATTACAGGCTGTAGTCCATCTGCTTCTCTTCTACATTGTTAACCCCCTTTTACCCTGTTTTTCACTGGTCAGGACCCCCACAGGACCACCACAGTGCAGGCATTATGTGGGTGGTGGATCATTCTCAGCATTGCAGTAACACTGACATGTGTCAGTGTGTGTTGCACTGGTTTGAGTGGTGCTGAAGTATTTAAACGCCTTAGCGTCGCTGCTGGACTGAGAATAGTCCACCAACCAAAAATACCCAGACAGCAGCTTCCTGTGACCACTGATGAAGGACTGGAGGATGCGTTCAAAAATTCCAGCACTGCTGTGTATGATCCACTCATAGCAGCGCAACACACACTAACACACAATCCAAATAATACCTGCTCTGTGGTGGTCCTGCGGGGGTCCTAATCATGCAGGTCCGTAGTATGGACCACCGTTGTTTTTTTCTTCCAGGTTTAAGTGAAAAAAGGTCCAGATTTTCAATGTGGTCTCAGATTTTTGGACCCCATTATACTTACTTAGCGTTTATATAGGTTTGTATGGATGCATACAAAAGTTTGGGCACACCTGGTCAAATTACACGTTTGCACATATCCTCTACATGGAACACACTTCTGCACGTTTTAATGCATAATTACTGTTTATTTGCTGGATTTAACATATTGGAAAAATAAATATTGAAAACATCAATGCAAAATACAAAAATGTGGCCTAATGTTGATGTTTTTCAACGTTCTAAGCTCAGCAAATAAATAGAGGTTGAGCCCTAAACTTTGCATATTTACTTTGCTCTATGTAGAGGATGTGTACATATTTCCCCTCAGAATATCACCAAAAAAAGTCAACATAAACAGAAAAAACAGGCTTTTAAATGATAATACTCATAGTCAGGTATTCGTGAGGACAGGAGTCTTATTTTCTCAATTTTTTTAACCAGATACTTTTAACTCCTACTTATGTTGCTTTTTTTGTGGAGATCAAAGTTTTGTAATTGAACCTGACCTAAAATTGACGTCTGGACCTGGCTTGAATGTGCTGTTTTACTCACATCCATACGCGTGTTGCCTCATGGACCTCTGTGCCAACAGATATTTGAAAAATGATGTCTGAGCCTGTCAGAAACTGACTGAACCTGACCAAATCTGCTATGATTGTGAACGTCCTGTCATGTCCAGACAAATATCTCAAGCTTTACCCCAGATGGAGGATGAATATGTCCATATAAATGGATTGAACACATAGTACAGACAGTACACCAGCTATAAACACAAACTGGGTTGCTCACCCTCCACTGACCCCCTCCAGTGACACCATATAAAGCCATGGTTATACTCAGTCTTCCTCTATCTATATGAAGATGTAATACAAGTAGTAGATGTAATACTAGAATACAAGTAATAGTAATATATATTCAGAATAAAGACTATATATATATGTATACATGCAGTTTTCAGAATAAAGAGTTACTATACTAAAAATATTGCATGTATACTATGTTTTGCAAGTATATCTCGCATTTATTTCATGAATACAATATGGAAGGCTAACACAGTGCTGTGAAAAAGTATTTGCCCCTCACCTGAGTACTTTTTTGGTCACATTTAAATGTTTCAAATCATTCAACTAATTTTAATGTAAGATAAAAACAACACAAGCAAACATGAACACAGATGCATCAATGTGGAGGAATTCTGGCCCACTTTTCCTCATAGAATTGTTTTAAATTCAGCTCTACTGGAGGGTTTTCAAGCATGAACTGCCCTTTTAAGGTCTTGCCTCAGCATTTCAATGGGATTCAAGTAGAACTTTGACTCGATTACTCCAAAACCTCAATTGTGTTTCTTTTGAGTCATTCTGAGGTGAACTTGCTTGTGTGCTTCAGATCTTTGTCCTGCTGCATAACCCAACTGCGTGTGAACTTTAGGTCCCAGACAGGTTGTCTAGGTCCTGCAGAAGCAAAGCAGCCCCAGACCACCGCACTACCACCACCTGATTGTTGGTATGATGTTCTTATGGAATGCAGTGTTAGTTTTAAATCAGATGTAATGGGACCCATGTCTACCAAAAAGTTCCACCTTTGACTCTCAAGTCCACACAATATTATCCCAAAAGTCTTGGGGCTCATCTACATGTTTGTCGACAAAAGCAAGACGAGCCTTTGTATTAGTACCTAGCAACTCTCCCATGGATGCCATTTTTGCCCTGTTTCTTTGTTATTGTGGAATCACTTACATTGACCTTAACTGAGGCAAGTACGGCCTACAATGCTGGCCTCTTTTGAGACCTGGTGGATGAGTCATTGATGTCTTGATGAAACATTGGTAGGCCAGTTACTCCAGGGAAGGTTCACCATTGTTCCATTTGTGGATATTGGCTCTTACTGTGGTTTGCTGGAGTCCCATAGCCTCAGCAATGGCTTTGTAACCCTGTCCAGACTGGGAGATTTCAATGACTTTGTTATACATCTGTATTCAAATCTCTTTCTAAACTTGCATCATGCACTACTTTTTGAGACATTCTAGCCAACTTCATATTGCCAGACTCAATAGGCCACTAAACTCATTGTCATGTTCATGAAACCAGTCAAACTTTTGATTTATGACATGGTTCATAATCGTGCTGGAAGTAGCCATAAGAATATAAGTATGTAAATGTTAATACAAAGCAGGTTGGGGCCATGGATTCATGCTGTTGGAGCCAATTTCTGACCCTTCCATCTGTGTGCCTCAGCAGAAATCGAGATTCATCAGACCAGACTACATTTTTCCAGTGTTCAACTGTCTAGCTTTCTGTTTTTCGGCTGACAAAAGTGAAAATCGAAGTGGATTTTGGCTGTTGCAGCCGATCCAACCCAACGTTTGATGTGTTGTGCCTTCTGAGATGCTTTTCTGCTCATCATAACTGTACAGAGTGGATACCGTATTCTTTCTATCAGCTCAAACTAGTCTGGTCATTCTATGTTGACTTCTCTGTATATTATCTGTATATTCTGTATATTATGTTCAGTGTTTTGTCTGATTCTCTGTGCTGTGATTCCCATTTTTGTAAAGCTGCTTTGTGACAACATCAGTTGTAAAAAGCGCTATATAAATAAATTTGATTTGATTTGATTTGATTCTCTCATCAACAATGAGCTTCTGTCTGTAGAACTGTTGCTCACTGGACGATTTTTCTTTATTGCAGCATATTCAGTAAAATCTAGAGACTGACATGTGTGAAAGTCCCAGGAAATCAGCAGTTATAGAAATACTCAAACCAGCCCCTCTGACATCAACAATCATACCACAGTGAACATAACTGAGATCATATTTTTTCTGGTGGTTGATGTGATGTAAACATTACCTGAAGCTGCTGGCTCACATCTCCATGAGTTTATGCACTACGCTGCTGCTAGATAACTGCATTAATCAGTAGGTGTACAGGTGTTCCTAATTTAGCGCAGTGAGTGTGTTTAACATTGCCACTTGTGACTCAGTGTAAACAAAATGAGCATGTGAGTGAAATGACTGGAATGTCCATCCTAAAAAGGACAGTATGGCTAGCACAGCACAGTGGATAGGCGGTACTGTGTCAATGCATACTGTAATTGAATTGAACGTAATCGAATTGATACACTGTATATTCATGAAGTGGAAGTTGGAAGATAGACAGCTGGTCTGTGCAAACGAGTGGCTCATCAGTCTATACCTGTGCAGGCTTAATGACAGCCTACAACATATATGCTTCCTCTCAATAGGCTGTTGGACACCATCATCAGAGGGTCATCCACCCACGTACGTTCTAAGGATTTAAGGCAGAATGTCTGTAGATAATGTGGGGGTATGAACTGGCCCCAGTTTAAAAGATATAGTCTGATCTTTCTGTACTGGCTTACATTCCTTGAGTTGATTTACCAGAGTAAATACTGCAATCATTTGTGATAGGACAGTGGTTGGCATTGATGTGGTGTCATCTTTCTATAGTATACACAAAAATAAAAATAGCTTTGGTAGCCTATTGAAAGAACCAAAACAAATGAACACACATGGTTTCTGCATTAAAAATGGCCTCACTGATCTCATGAGGTATGCAGCATATGTTCAATCCACCTCCTGTACTCATAAGAGAGCTGAAAGTACACTGCAGTTCAGAAAATATGCCACTAGAGGCATAGTGGTAAGCAAGCTGAAGGTGCAGGCCTGAAAGTGTGGGATCTAAAGTTAGGGCACAGTTCAATACTAGTGGTACTAGCAGTAAAACATGCTAGAAATCCTTGTTTATGAGCAAACTATTTGCTATTAATGTAACGGCAAGTCTGGTGGTGTGTTTTATGTATCTGGCCCAATGTGTTTACCTTTTTTGGCTTGATCTTGAAGCAGAAACTGAGCTTTGACTCTACATCCAGTGGGGTTTTTATGTTTATTGATGGCATAGAACACTCAACTGCATTTCTGTTTCGTGATTTGTTTGCCTTCTGTTTTGTGTTTGCAGCAAAGGATATCACATCGTTATGCACGAAACAGCCTTTGTATCATATCAGTCCATATCTGGACTGAAGGGTTTGCAGAGCCTTTCAGCAATGACTTTCTATGGTTACCATAGTGACACTCTCACCGTTATGTCGGTCAGTATACTTTATTAAATAGAACGTGTATTCAATTTGGTACGTTTTCTACACTCTACACTGTAAAAAGGGTGGTTCTTCAATGGTTCTTTAGTAAAAGCAACAGTTCTCTTTAGAACCATGAGTTCTCTATAGAACCATTTCATGCTTAAATGGTTCTTTGCATGGTGAATTAATTCTTCAGTGATCTAGATGGTTCTTTATAGCACCAAAAACGGATCTTCTATTGATACAAGCTTGCCAACGTAACAACAGAAGAACCCTTTTTGGTGTTATATAGAACTATAGAACATTTTAATATGGAGAGCATATGATGTCATCCAGTCATCGAACACTTGCTAACTTACTTCAGTGACATCATGTACTTCAAGGATGTGTGATGTCATCATGCAGCCCTTAACACATAGTAGTGACACAAGGCAGGACATGTGACATCACATTCATGTATGCTAAGAACAAATCATCTTTATGTAACACATTTACTGCTGAATTACATGCATAGAAGGGCTCTGGCTCTGAAGATGAAACCAGCCAAGTATAAAACTCACAGTTTTAAATAATAACGTGCTGATTGGTCAGTTAATAATTTAGTAGTCAGTCTTTGTTGTGTTGTTCTAATGTGTTTCAGTTATGCTTGTCATTTAATATGAAAAACTTTTACAGTTCCACTAACCCAATACATCACCCCACATGAATACTGAAAACTTGGTGAGTAGCGTTTGCCTTCAGATTCCACAAAAGTGCTTGAGAATATATCTCACTCAGTCTCCATGGCAACCACCCATCAAGGTCAGCCGGCCGCAGTCTGTCGTGGGAGTGTTTGCCTAATGATGATGTCACTCCCATACAAGGCAACGTGATTAACCTTGTGATATATTTACGCGTGTCACTTTCTTATGAGCTACAAATTCTGTTTATAAAGGGGCAGCCTGCACAGCACTGCAAAAGGGAAATGATGCTCTCACACTTCATATTTCTACTTCTATTACTAGTTTTACTGTAAATAGATCTTCTATATCATGGTTATGAACATTTTTGTGTCATAATATGTGACGCTCGTGCATTAGCGTGATACGTAAGATAAAAACAGTGGCGCAGCTGGTACTGAGAATCTCCGTGCAGACTGTGACCAGACTGTCTCCGCAAGAAAGACAGACATCATAGTAGGACTGCAGTGCATGAACCCGTCATTTCAAAGATGAATGCATATTTCAGAGTGCAGAGCAAAAACCACAGCGACTGCTCTATCTAATAAGCGACATAAGCAGCTGCTTAGGGCCCAGCGTCCCTTATCAATACAGTAAGCAGTGATTTTGTGTATGTCAACGTGTTTCATTTAACCATTTTCAAACCACTTACTTGGAGTTTTCTTTCAGAACCTGTTAATCAAAATGTTAAATCAGGTGTGCAGGTAATGGCATTTAACAAATCTATGTGTTAGTGTATGTTGTGCTGGTGTGACTGGAGTTTTTAAACACCTCAGTGTCGCTGCTGGACTAAGAATAGTCCACCAACCAAAAATATCCAGCCAACAGTGTCCTGTAACCACTGAAGAAGGACTGGAGGATAAGTAGCACAGTTATTTACAAGGTACAAGGTGCTGTGTCTGATCCACTCGTACCAGTGCAACACACACTAACACACCACCACCACGTCAGTATCACTGCAGTGCTGAGAATGATCTACCACCCAAATACCTGTTCTGTGGCGGTCCTGGGGGGATCTTGACTGTTAAAAAACAGGTGAAAAGGGTGATAAAGTATGCAATGATTGTAGATATAAGGTAAGTGCACTTAATGTAGTGGCTGGTCGGTCTACACATCACAGTGCATCAAGCCCTCATTACAAAGATACATTCTGGACAAAGAAATGAAAACCAGGTACAGAGAATTTGTGAATTTGTATGGAAAACTTTATTTGATAATAAAAATAGCATTCACAGACTTCTTTTTGATAGCTACATATACATTGCGATTCATCTCAAGGAGAAAAAAAAGCTTTACTGGATAAGTCAACATCTACTTGTACTTAGACTAATGTTATGTATAGCTTCATGAGTCAAATAAAGCTATGGACAATGTTGTATCTATATATGCATAGTGTTTCATAAAAAAGATTGGCCCATATACATGTACTGCTTTTCATCGACACAGAAAAAGCATTTAAGTCCAGATAACATTGCAGAGAGACCACAGACAGTATACAAGTGCTCCATAATAAAAAGGCAGGCTATGCATCACGAGAGATATTCAACCCCCTCCCCAAGAAAGGTCAGATCAACCCCATTCTTTTCCCTGGCCCCGAGAAAACGGATCAACGTTCGGTCCTCTCTGGTTTTCAAACATCTTTACACATGCCTGATCTGGAGTATAAATTACACATATTATCTATGACTCACAGCCTCCACCTGAGGAGTATAAACACACCATATCGTGTTCCTCAAGGCGAAGGTCTCTCATAAATTCTCTTTTGTACAAGAAAAAGGCAACGGTCTCCTCTCTTCCACAGGTTGCTAGTAATTACATACAGTAGTAAAAGTCTGTACACGAGATGGTGGCTGACAGGTTATTGGTTCAATACAGTACTATGAAGACGATGATGAAAACTTGCTCTGCTTTGCCATCGTGTTTAGAGATCGCTTCATGTTGGTTCAACATCATATACACAGGCACATACACGCGAAAAAAACTAAAAAAAAACAACAAAACACATTCATACGAGACGCATAGTTTAGCCTTAATCATTCTCCAGTGCAAAGACACACAATGGCTCAGTTGAACAGATTGTACCAGATCATCTGCCGTGGTTCAGGCTTCTGTTACTCATCGTCTATGGCAGGCTCTAGTTATTTTTCAGGCCAGTACTGATTTAAAAGTGCTAAAGGAAGTCTACAGACACTAAAAAATCTTTGCCAAGGCTTGAAAAACCACAGAATGACCTCCTTGGGGCCTGAACACACAAGCGTCATTTACTCAGGTCAAGCTCTGTCAGCTGTTCATCCCGTCAGTTCTGTATTCTGTTCTTTCAGACTTGTAGACCAGACCTTCAGAACGATGGGTAATTTCCTTAGCTATCCCAGATATGATCTCTTTCCAATTGTTCCCGTGGTGATTTCTGATGAATATCGTCTGGTTCGGGACTTTCTGAATAAAATAATGGATTTGAAACCTGACATTTTCGTCTGGTCGGGAAGTCTGGGAAGAGGAGCGCTCTGCCCTTGTGCAGCAGTCCACGGCATTTTGCGCAAGAAAATTCAGTGTGATAATCATACAGCAGATCAGGATCAAGCATCCGATTTCATTTAGGAAGGAGAAACTACGACAAGCGTCCTGTCGACTTCCTTTATGTGCCAATTCTTCAAAATAAATACACTTTAAATATATTACTTCATCAGACAGTAGCTTTATACTTTGTGTCTTTTTTAAATTTTGCCTTCACTTGAGATGATCACGCACACATGTAAACACGGATTCATCCAGGAAATGTACAAACAAACACTCAAGGCTTGTGCTCTGGTCTGCAGAAATGCAGTTATGAGGAATCGGGGACACACAGCACGCAAAAAAAAAAAAAAAACAAAAAAAACAAAAAAAAACCCAAACAAACAAACAGTCCAAAAAGAGTTGAGCATCGTCTTCACACAGTTTTTCTGGTGCATGTTGAGGAAATCAAAAGAGAGTGGGCAGAGGACGATTTAATAAAAATATCTAAAAAACAAAAGACCTAGATCTCTCAACTGAACCAAGACATGGATTCGCGCAAACCTCACTCTCTGATCAGCACAACACTGTAGTTATAAAAAAACGAACAAAATGACGCAAGATTGTTCCGCTGCTGTATTTGTGGCTGAGTTGTGGAAATCTCTGGCTTGGAAAATGTGCAATCAATCAATCAATCAATCAATCAATCAGACAGTCAACCAATCACTCATTCAATCAATCAATCAACCATTCACCCCATCAGCTTGTTTAAAAAGGTGTGATGTCGTCAGTCGTCCAGCTCCGCAAGTGCTCATGTGTGGGTGGAGTCTTGTGGCTTCCCCGCGCTCAAATGCTGAGGTCCGTGTGGTTTTCTTTGTAAAGCCGCCTCTTGGACTGAGGGTGCTGGGTAGGAGCTCTGCCCGCATTGGTCCCGTTTGCGCCGTTGGCCTTCAGCGCGTTGTAGTAGTCCTTCAGCCGGGGGGTGGCGGCTTCCTCTAGGTAACTGCTGCTGCTGCTGCTGTCCGACTCCCTTCGGTAGCGTCTCTCCGGCGTGCCGTTGCTAATACTGTCACCACGGCTGGAGGGAGAAACGTCCCGCAGCACGTTGCCGTTTTTCAGGCCTCGTTCAGGCGTGTGGCTGCGGGCCAGCAACACCGCCTGGGCGTTGTTGGATCTTTCCGGAGTGGAAGTGAGGTAACCCTCCTCCCGTAAGTAATTCCTGCCCGGAGTGTGAGCCTCCCTCTGGGGACGCAAATGCCTGTCGGGAGTTGCGGCCTGCTGCAGCAGGACTTGGCTGGACGCGCGAGAGTCCGGAGAATAGTCGCGCTGCCAGCGGTCTGTCCGCCGGTCCACGGACTTGGCCCTGCGGCGGTCCGGAGAGGAGTTGCGCTTGCGGCTGGGGGAGCGGTCCAGAGAGCCACGGCGTGTCTGAGGCCTGCTTTGGCTCCCCCTTTCTGGAGAGCGTTCATAGCCTCTTCCCCGAAGGTCCCGGTCAGAGGACTTCTTCCCAAAGCCACCCTCCTTCCTCAGCGTCTTGAAGAGTTTGGCGATGCCGCTTTCTGACTCTGATTTCTTGACTTTGCGGCGTGAGTTCTTTTTGTCGTTTTCGGGAGAAGGGGAGGGTGAGTGGGCGCGGGGGCCGGAGTGGTTGCTGTTATTCCAGGTGTGGTGGTGGTGGAGGTGGTGAGGGGCTTTGGGATAATGGGCGTAGTCCTTATATTCCTCCCTCCCTTGATCCCTCTCTCGTTCTCGCTCTCTCAGCCGGTGCTCCTGGGGCCAGGGTGGTGGATGATATTCTGATGTGTAGCTGGACTCCGATGAGAGGTGAAATCGGCCGTTGGACGGCAGGGATCTCATTTCCGAAAGATTTTGTGGCCCGGGTGGGGCAGGGTACCCGTCATTGGGCCCGTCTGGAAAGAATCATGGAGAAAGTTGAAAAACACTGTCTTGATATCTTGATACAATCTTTAGGAGTAAATTACTTCGTTAGTAATGGTAGTGACTCGTCTTTAGCAAAGCCTATAAAAAAAGATGTACTACATGTAGTAAGCATGAACAACCTTGTCAATCAACTAGCCTGAAATATAAAGATCATTTTGACAAAATAAGCCATGTCTAATTGGTCATACATGCTTAAAACAAGATACATTTGGACTACATTAGGTGTTACAACTGCCTCTGGTGTTACCCTGTTACAAAAGCATAACATGGTAGCACACCAGAGGGTTGTTAGAATTTGGCTAAACTAGTGCTCCAGTAACACAAGTGACATCACTTTTAAACTTCAAACGTCAAAAAACATCAAGTGCATCCCCTTTCACAAATCTGTCACAGACAAATAACAGAGGGTCCATGCAATACGAGAACATGCACTGAGCAAAGCCTGTAACTCACAGAAACATAACATTTTCCCTTCACACTGGACTGGACTTCATACACGCATCCATGTATTCTTCTATATATGTCCTAGTGGTGGACGAACCCCTATCTGTCTCTATTAGCACTTCCATCAGACAGTGTGGTACGCTTAAGAATCTGTGATCACGCATTTTGCTGTAAAGTTGAATTTGGTTACCCTACTTGACACGGTGGCAAGTGTTCCACAGCGAGGCGTATGAGTGGTGCTAGAAACAGCGCCGATCACTGACTGATCAAAAGTAATTGTCAAGTAATCGTCAGAATCGTCACCACCAAATCAGACAGCTGCAACTGAAGCTGCTGCATTTATTTGCAATTTACATTGATCCATTTCAGCATCTCTTTTTTTTTCAGAATATATAATGTTATCAAATTTAAACTTACATTAGTACTGTAAGATTAATAATATGTTAATAACTTCCTTTATAAGTTAATGGCTCACACTGCTAAACGAATGCCTTACAAACCAGACAGTTGGTTTGTTTATTGGATTCAATTTTCAGAAGGGCACATTTCCAGAAAGAATACATACTATTTTGCATTTTTATGGACTGCTATACATTGTAGTTAAAGTGCATTTATACATGTAACCACTGTCAAGGACTTCATGTATGTCGTAAAGGTTTTATTATGGAGAAATTTAGTAAAATCAGAATTCCTGTTAAACCTTCAGGTCCTTCATATCATGTGTAAAAGGCACAACATTTAAAAACTAAAAGGAATAAGCCTCACAACCTGAACACCATAATTACAGTATTATTACAGTATGTAAACACAAATCACTGTATAGTGATATTTACACTGGTCTAGATTATATATTGCCAAGGACTACTAGAAGTCCTTGAGAGTCCTTCAGAGTTTGAAACTCCATCCATTTTTCTACTGTTGTTTGTGTTTCCTATGAACACAAGTGTCGAGTGGCCACCACAGAACCTCCTAAAAACTCGTCTTACTTTCACAAAAACCATAACATAAGGAGAAATGGACACAGATGCTCATCAAGTAGGTTCTGGATTTGGATGAGTTGCATTCCGTGCTGTGCCGCACTGTCTGGTGGAAAACTCTATATAGCCACATGGCCACATAACATACTTGCAGCTCAGGCTTGTGGTCTAGTTGTCTGAAACGGAATCAGCACTTTTGCTCTTAATGTTTAGAGATCAAAGTTTGCATTTTACAAGAATGTAGACCAAGTTGTGCATGTAGATTTACTACAGTCACACTTATAGTAGCTTCATTATAGACAGTTGATAGGGCTTAAAGCTATCAGTCAAAATGGCTTATCCCCTTAAACCACTTTAACCCCTTCAAGACTCTTTAACCACACACTTTATGTGTAAGCTTCATAATTAGAGTATAATTTATTGCAGTTTCTGGATAATAAAACCAACTAATAACTGAATAGTATGCCTAGAGTTAGGTGTTAAATTTCCAAACTACTTAGAAACTACTAGGTTTACATGGGCAGTTTCATCATGGAAAAATTAGGCATGGACATGGGGCTTTCACACATCTATGACTGTGAACTGCTAAAGGGGTATTCCAGCCTAGATATTTAATATTGTCATGTTATGTAATATTCTATACAGCACTGGATCCCTTCAGCCTCAATAGTTTGACAGAATTAGCAGCATGCATTGCACAACTATATTATAAAACCATCTGGAATCCCCCCAACTTGAAATGAAGAAAATCGCTGATGTACCACTGAGGTAGAGGCTAATATACACAGACGTCACTCTCAGCTTCCTAGCAGACAGTCACTTCCTTCTGAATTAGTCCGATAATTAAAGCAACTTGACATCCAACTCAAAGCACTTGTTGTTTAAAAGTTCCCTTCCACCTTGAAGACATCAGAAGGGGGTTTTCGTGGGAAAATCTCACTTTCAGGACTATCGTGGCACCACAACAGGAGACAAGTGAGTATGTTTCCAACAGATGTAGCAATGGTTTTATTCTTCATTTTGACTGGAATGCCCCTTTAAGTTCACTAAAGTAGCTAACTAGTTAGCATAATGTGTGGTGACAAGATCACGCAGGATTATAAAGGAGGTCTAAGTCGTTCATATAAGCTGTTAGGCTACTGTATGTGTCACACATACAGTACTTACATAAACGTACATCATCAAAGTTGTTACATAAGCCATGTAACAGAGGACAACAGTCTGAAAGAGGAGCACAGCAACAAACTGACAACATCAACCACATCTTCACCAGTCGCACTCAAGCGTTTCAGTAACATGCACGTCTGAGGTGAAACTCAGTGTAAGGGTACGGATCCATGCTTCTTCATGGATCCCGGTGCGGGTTCAGAGTCAGCGCAGTGTACTATGGGTAACATGGATTCACAGTGGCGTGATGAAAGCGTAGCAAAGGTGAGGTGGCGTAGCAAGGAGTGGGTCTGGGATGGTGTGAGCAAAGTTCACAGGCTTTAACAGGACTTAGGGAGGATTCACAAATACGAATGACGCTCTACAAACCGTGGTTTGGTTTTGGCCCATTAGGTAGAAGCAAGGCTCTCCCAACTTATCATTCCTTAGACAAGCAGCGAGATGGGGAGCCATCATCGCTGAGGCAGGATGAGCAAGAGCCCACCAGGACAGAAAAAGAGAGAGATAAAAAAAGAAGAGAAAATAAAGAGAGGAGAGAGATGTTTAGATCGTCAGCAGGGATAGAGAAAGGAGAGGCGTTCATTTTTAGACTTGTTTACACCAGAGTCGTCTGAAGATCGTTTGCATAAAATGACCCAAGTCTTAAACGAATGTTGAAAATAAGGATTAAAAACAGCAAAACATCAGGGCTCTGATAGAAAGGAGAACAGCTCAGTAGAGGAGACATTAGGAAATCATGACGTGAGGTAAAATAGAGAACGAGATGAGCTAAAAAGAGAAACAACAGCAAGAATAAGAGCCAATCTGAGAGCAGATGATCTTGACAAACTGAGACAATAGAGGAGACGTGAAGGTCTAGCTGTACCCACCATACTCTGGCACAGAGCCGTCTCCTCTCTTCAAGACGAGTCTCGCCCTTCGGCCGCCGTTCTTGATGAGCTCGATGGCACGGGAATGCTTCATATTCTTAGTGCTCTCTCCATTAATCTCCAAAATCTCGTCTCCTACCTGAAAGCGAGAAGATTGGATCCACACTGTAAATCACAGCTTTTCTGGGGGGTGAGGTGCAATTGGAAGCTGAAACTTTGCAAGGTGCACAGTAATACATCATCAAACACTAGTTCTCGCCAAACGTCCACTTTGAGCAATCAGACGGTGCTCTAGAGTTTACTGGGGGATTCCAGTGATTTAAAAAAAACTCATTTGAAGTTTGATGAGCGGTTTGATGTGAAATGGTGAAACTTATTGACTCTGATTTGCTTTGCAGTGGTGGTGATAAGCACCAGGAATCGAGATGCCCACAGCACAAATATAGACATTTCATTTTCTATCCAAAACCAGCAGTAAACCCACCTGGCTTTTACATGTGTTATATGTAAACTTAATCACAGTTAAATTGTCTACAAAATGAGTTTTTGGGGTGAGACTAATTGTTTATTTTATATAATAACAGTAAGCTCACTGGCATTAAACAAGTCAGACGTCTCCAACATTCTTCATAACCTGAAACGTTCCTCTAGAAATGTGTATTTCTCATCTCTCTCATGATCCTGTTTGCATCCCACAAATAAAGAATCGGTGGAATTTTGGCTAATTGGCTAAATGTTGTATGATTAAAAAATAATGCACTAAATTGTCCTAATTTAAATGTGTAACTGACTTCCACATGGTTAAAAATACATTGTCAACACAACTACTGCCTACTAACTTACTAAGTTAGTAAACTTTAAGGCTTAATATATTTTACTCATGTGGAAATGATACACAGGTCAATCCAACGCATTTATTTCTTCAGCCTAGAAAATGCTCTACTAACTACTCTGGCAACTACCAAGATACAGGTTGAGACCCCTGGTGTAAATGATTAATTAACATGACAGTATTAATGCATGTTATTCCCACTGTTGAATGTAATTGGCTCATTCTCAAATGTGTAAGCAGAAGGAAGAAAGACTTAAGAAAAACAGGGCAAAGGCTGCTGTACAGACAGCATGTACAGATGAAGTATGTGTAACATTTCACTTCTCCACCCACACAGTTAAACAGTGGATGCTGGATTTCATTTCTAAAAGAATATGTGATTAAGAAACTCAGACCAGCATGACGATAATGGCAATTTCAATTCAGCTGCTCCACACTGTGCACACTACTTGATTTTAGCTCGATTATCCAGCCACAGATCAATTTTTGGGATCTGCAGCAAACCACTAAATGCAGCTGTGTCTACAGTTTGTAGTGTGAACAGTTCAACAGCATGATGTTCCCACTCTGCGCTGACAGTTTCAAGCATTGCGCCTAAATGACAAATAGCAGTTGATGGGCAGTAGCCAACGCTAGTGCGACAGAAAACTCTCAGGGAGTGAAGCGTGAGCAACCAAAGCAATAACAAAATGGCAACAGCGATCTTGAAGAAAAGATGCATGAATATAGACCTGGGCTGCTGCTCAGTGCTACTACAGCTGAGCTTGACCACCTGACCCCACCCCCCTCTCCCCCTGCCTTTGCTCCTCTAATGATTTTCTCATTGATGACCAGAACTTCTCACAGGGAAATGCTGATGTTAATCTCATCATTTCTCCTAAGGGGGGTTTAGGAGAAACAATTTAGAAATATTAATATAATACTGAGACCTGCTTTATTTCTCTTAGGAAAGATATTTTTCCCTGTGGCGAAGATTACTGGAGAGTACTCGTGGAGAGAGGTCCATCTCTAAGAGCATTTTAGCGATCTGTCCCAAAAAAGCATTGATAAGTGTTGCTCAATTGTTGCAGGCATGTGAGCAGAGGTTAGTGTTCTATTGTCACTGGGTCGGGAATAAAGTGAGTGGGAAAAATTCAAACGTGATGAACGCATTTAATAAAAACTGGTTTTCTACAGAGAAGGAAGCAAGAAGCTGTTAGCTGTGTGCAAAGGTTTGAGTGTCCCTTGCTGATTTTCTTCTAAGTGAAAATAAGTTTATACATCTTATCTCTGAAAACACTTCCGCACATTTTAATGCATAATTGTGGTTTATATGCTGAATTTAAAACAGTGTAAAAAAAATAAAACATAAAATGAGGCCTGAGCAAAAGTTATGGTACAACTCTTTTTCACACATTGCCATTATTTTTGGTTTCTGCTGTCCATCAGCGTGTTGACCTTGTTGACTGTTGATGGACACCAAATCATCCTTTGAACATGGCCTTGTGCAGCTCAGTGTGAAATCCTGTCTCACCCTCATCTTGCCATTCCTCACTGCAGCTCCATCTTCTGCCAGTCTCAGCACGTACAAGTCCATGTTATACTCCTTCCCTCCTCGCAGGCTGAAGCCAAAGCCTTTACTGTCTCTCTCCAGATCCACCGAGTAAAACTCAGCATCCTGCATTTACACACACACACACACACACACACACACACACACACACACACACACACACACACACACACACACACACACACACACACACACAGAAACAGAAACAAACAAAAAGTTAAAGGAAAAGTGAAGAAACACATTAGGAACTGAGGATGCAATTTCAACAGCACAGCTAGAGGAACACTTCAAAATTACACCTTGTAGGCAAGGTCAAGTATCTTCTCTATAGGAGAAAGACTGAAGGAAACAGCAGAATCTTAATTCAGTCACTAGTTGAAATAAACAGACTGACTGAAGAGTAATACATTTCACATTGCACTTTACACTTTCATTGAGCCTGGCAAGCCCGAGTCCAGATGTCATTAAGGTCTGGCTCTTAAAAAGAATACAATCGATCACTCTGGTGGAACTTTGGTCATGAATGTTTAAGTGTGACTCAGCACAGCCAGGAATATGGGCAGAATTCACTTCTACAGCTGAAACGCTGCAACTCTGTACCCAACCGCATCAACAACTACAGGTTCTTGTTCTGTGACCCAGATTCACATACTGTGTTCAAATGCACAGAGTCCAAGATAAGGCAGGTTTTACAAACAGTGCTGACACAAACTCAGCGTGACTCTAGAGCAGTGGAGACGTGTTCTCTGGAGTAACAAATCACACATCTCCATCTGGCAATCCAATGAACGAGTCTGGGTTGTCTGGTGGTTTTCAGGAGAACAGTACTTGTCTGACTGCATTGTGTCGAGTGTAAAGTTTGGTGGAGGTGGGATTATAGTGTGGGGTTGTTTTTCAGGAGTTGGGCTCGGCCCCTTAGTTCCAGTGAAAGGAACTCTTAAAGCTTCAGCACCAAGAGATTTTGGACAATTTCACATTCCCAACATTGTAGGAACAGTTTGGGGACAACCCCTAGCAAGGTCCATAAAAGTCTTCTGGAAGAATGGTCAAAAATTCTCAAAAACACACTCCTAACCCTTGTAGAAAGCCTTTCCAGAAGAGTTGAAGATGTTATAGTTGCAAAGGGTGGACCGACATCATATTAAACCTTATGGATTAAGAATGAGCGAATACTTTTGGCAATATAGTGTATATTAATTTGTAATAAACAGCTGAAATTGAATATACCAGTTTTTCCTTCAATTCGGTCCTCATTTTGAATTTTATGCATGAAGGTGCAAGAGTGCAACCTACTCTGGTCAGTGATGCACAAGTACAACTCCACTTCATTTGAACTAACAGAGCCATTGATTAAGGAACATAATGGTGATTAAGCCATCCTAAATGTCGTTTACAGTACCATTTCAATGTATAGCCAGGGTTGGGATAGCTACTGAAAAATTAGTAGTTAGCTACTCTTTAGCTACTTTCCCAAAATTTGTAGCCAGCTATAATTTAGCTACTTTTTGAAAACTTTAGCTACTTTCAAAGTGCGACTGTCAGAACATTTGTTTGTGAATCTCCACCTGACACACCAAACAGGCCCAACTGACTGCGTGAACGAGACACTGTATTTAATCATGTGCCAGAAAGAAACACACAATTGAAAACCTGCAAATACACAAAAATAAATCACCAAAATTTATAACCAACAATCAAACTTACACACCCAAAGGCGTGACATCCAACAAAAATTAAGACTAAATACAATTCAATCATTCCAGGTTTTTCTTTAGAAAAATCAACAAAATAACTGAATACAAACCAGAGAATTTTGTGCAAAGTGCTGTTAACTGTTGAAATAAAACTGCTCCAATTTAAACATTTCAGCAAGACACACAACGATCCTGCATAATATTATGACCACCTCCTCGTTTCTGCGCTCTCTGTCCATCTTATCAGCTCCACTTACTGTATAGCTGCACTTTGTAGTTCCACAGTTACAGACTGTAGTCCATCTGTTTCTCTGATACTCTATTACCCCCTTTTACCCTGTTCTTCAGTGGTCTGGTCCCCCATGGACCCTCACAGCAGGTACTATTTGAGTGGTGGATCATTCTCAGCACTGCAGTAACACTGACACGGTGGTGGTGTGTTAGTGTGTGTTGTGCTGGTCTGAGTGGATCAGACACAACAGTGCTTTTGGTGTTTTTAAACACCTCAGTGTCACTGCTGGACTGAGAAAAGTCCACCAACCAAAAATATCCAGCCAACAGTGTCCTGTGACCACTGATGTGGGACTAGAGGATGATTAGCTCATATTGTTCAGCAAGAGATGTCATCTCTCTCTTTACATCGACAGGGTGAACCGACAACGCAGGTGTGTCTAATAGAGTGGACAGTGAGTGGACACAGAGTTTAAAAATGAGTGTAGAAACAAGGAGGTGCTCATAATGTTGTCTGATCAGTGTATGCCCTTCCCATGCTTCGTTTTGCCCTCCCCAGACAGCGGGCGTGCACAATTTAAGGTGGAACGGGAAAATTTCAACAAGAAAGTGAAAAAGAAGCTGACTTTAGCTTTACTGAGCGTTGAAATGCATGGAAAGGGATAAGGGGGTTGCTCCTACTGGACAGGTGGGTAACCTTAACTGATTTTTGCTGTTTCACAGAAACATATGCTTATAAAAGCAACTGTTTAGCGTCACAGCAGCAACTGTAGCAGCACTTTGCTAACCCACTACTACTGAGCTAATGTCAGCTACACTACTTGCTGTGTCGTTGTTCACACTGACGTTATATCGTGGTGTGTGTACAAGGTTTGCAAAGCGTTTTATGGACACAAAGTTCTAACAAGGCGTTAAGAATTTATGAACAGAAAGATTCATTTATGCAAGCACAACCTGCTTAACCAACAATACACAGTTGTTTTGCAAAATACAAAAGAACTGCAGGCTGTAATTGACATAATTTAGATTATAAACATCTAAAATACAGTCTTATAAAATTTATAGCGCAAAGTGTTTTGTAATTTTCCTCTTTTTGGTTTAGGAGCATTATTTTGCTGTTGGAATGCAAGAATGGAGATGTTAAACCGTTTCTGAGTCTTGTCTAGATCACTAAACAGCTACATGTGTCATTAAAAACAGACTGAAGAGCTTGTAAACCACAACCAGGGTAGCTGACTGGATGTTATCTTACTATAGTATTCTTTAATTCTGCAATTCCTCTTCTTTGTACACAGGTTATTTTTGAAAGCATTTCATTGACAAAAATGCACTCAGTTTTTCCAGAATCCTTTTCAAATATGGCACTGCTGTTCATTCCGACTTGCTCACAGACTTTAGAAAAATAAAATACTGTAGAAATATTGTAGTAAGTATTGGTTAAAAAGGCTTTGAAATATCTTAATGTTACATTTTTACTGTTAAAAGCTGCTCTTTTTGGAGTTTTGGAGAGCCTAGCCACAGCTAAAAGACATGCACAGCAAAGTGGCATATGTAGAATGCAGCTCTTACCTGATTGGAGGTTTGCGTTGCAGGTGGGGGAGGGGCCTGTTTCGATTTGTTGTTCCTGAGGGAGAATAAAGATGGATGACTACAAACACATCCCTAATGCTGTCGATCTGTCAGCCTGTCAGAATGGGACAGAAATATCCCCAGCGGTGCGTCAAAAAAGATTGAGTGGGGTGGATTACGTTTCTCCTTCTGTAGACGTGAATGTGATTTGCTTCAGAAAGAGGATGAACCAAATTCAGCAGGGGTTTCAGGCTCTGTGTTCCGCAAATGAATATTTATTTGTACGTGAGTGCAGACGTCACTCACCTGGGCTCGCTGCTGCTCTGAGGCGTGTGTGTGGTGGTGATGGTGGCTATCTTCTCGGCATTGGTCAAAAGAGAGGCGTTTGAAGACTCTATTCAGACAGAGAGAGGCAGGGTCAGCAAAACATTCCGCATGTCTTTGAGGTTAATTAAATACGGCTTGCAGGCTATAGGAAAACGAATGGAAGCTAGTTTCTCATGATCGTAAGAAAAACAACTCAAGTTCCAGGTTCATTCTTGTTCGTCATGCCATTTGACTGATGAAAATCAAGGGTGGGCCGAACCTTGAATATCAGTGTGGGAAGTGGGACTACAACTAAGCAGTGATCAGACACTTACAAAGCATTGACTTCATTTATAAAAATATAAACTGCTGTCTTTTGCTTTGCGTACAGAAGCAAAAATGTCCCACATTAACACATCTTTTCTTGTTATTCTGGGATTTATGACGTCAGGTTTAGCCAGAAAGGGAAAGTTCATGAACAAACTAGGTTTGTTCAAAACTTAAAGCAGTTGCAGAACACAGCCGGTAGTTTTTGATAACCTAGTCACGGTGGTGTGGTGGGTAGCGCTGTCGCCTCACAGCAAGGAGGGCCCGGGTTCGATTCCCCGGCCGGGCGACCGGGGTCCTCTCTGTGTGGAGTTTGCATGTTCTCCCCGTGTCTGCGTGGGTTTCCTCCCAAAGACATGCAGTCAGGCCAATTGTGTAAAAATGATCAAATTGTAAGTCGCTCTGGATAAGAGCGTCAGCCAAATGCCGTTAATGTAATGTAATATAATGTAGTCAGGTTAATGCAGTAATTCCAGGTAGTTGCTATGGTGTTGCTATGAGATTGCTATGGTATTCCAGGTTGTTGTTAGGGCGTTGCTTGGTGGTTGTAAATGACATACTACACTGCTGTGTGTGCACCCAAATACTCACACAAATCTACAGTTACACAGATTCATGTGAAGAGCCAAGCAAAGCTACACAGTAGTAGTACTGCCCTCTAATCATGTAAGGGCACCAAGTCAGAGGTCAGGATTTTTTTTGTTTTCATAAGCCAGCTGATATTTCAATGAATGCATTTACTGCTTTCATTTATTTACATTTATTTGCCTCACCACGTTGCAACCAATTCACATTCTGCTTGTTGTAGAAATCTAACAATTTTAAAAAAGTACTGTAATCCTCAAAAAACTGTGTTTGGGCGATTATGCAACAATTGTGACATTCCTACCTAAAGCACCTAATGTATGCAACTTTTCGTGTACTGTGATTTTTGCTGTTAGAACTTCTACTGGCTCCAAGAGAAAACTGCTGTACATCTTATACTTGGCAAATAAAAATAATCTTATAGTAGTTCTGGCTGAAAAGCAGAAGCAGGCTGTTCTATTTGTTGCTGGTTTTTGAGACAGACTTGTTTATGAGCCTCTAGTCTGAGTGTGGAATAAAGCTTGCCTACAGATACTACCAGCCTCTCCTGATCTTACACTTATCTTCTGCTCTCATTTCTTCTGCTTCACTCCCCCCCGTGCCTATTCTCTCTAGTGTTGTCTCTTCCATTCCATCTTCTTCCTTCTCTCCATCCCCTCTTTCTGCCTTTCTCTTGTAAATCCCACTACTTTGATTACTGCAATCTTTTCCCTTCCCTCCCTACTCTCTCTCTCTCTCTCTTCCATTCTCACTATCCAGTATTGCAATTTCCTTCTTTCCTTCCTTCTTTCTCTCTCTCTCTCTCTCTCTCTCTCTCCTCTCCATTATGCCATCTTCTCCTCATCTCTTTCCCTCTCTCACTGCCTCTTTCTCAGTATTCTCCTGTGGTGATGGGGTAAAAATAGCTGCTCCTGTCGTAGTCTTTAACACAAACTGCCATCCTCCTTGCACGCCTGTGTGTGTATGTGTAAAAGACCACCAGGCAGGCAGCAATCCTGCCACTAAAACTCCCCCCCGCCTTTTCTTTCAGAGCAGCACGCACCTTTCCCTCCTTCTCACGGAAATGTTTATGAACTGCATGGTTAGTCGACCTGGCACAAAGCAGCTCTGATTGGCCCGCTGATGATTCCTTTCAGCCAATCACCAGACTTCAGTGTCTACTGTTGCACGGATGTTTAAGATAAGCCTACATTTCTTCTCCCACAATGCAAGCCTGTTCATATTGTTGCTTCATTCGTATTAATAAGCACGACACCTTGTGCACCATCAGCTCATTCCATTCAATGCATGTGCTACCAGTTCTAGATATTTCTGTCAGCAATAAGACTGACAAATATCCCCTCTCATTAAATGAGTACAGAGCCTCTGAATGTCAGACACACGCTAGTGTGCAATAAAAGATCAGAATGGTTTGCACCACACAAACTAATTTAACCCTCTATTGCATGAATTATCACTTAAATATGATAAAAATGTTTTGATGGTTTTTGTTATTTAAATTTGCTTAAATAATGGAAAAATTAAAAAAAAAAATTAAGTGGGGTATTTGGTAAATTGTTGCCATATGCCAACAACAGACAGTTGTAGCACATAACCATACACCATAAACACAAACTTTTCTCTAAAAACATAATTTCTTTGAAAACAAGACAAAACAAATGCAACTTATACTACAATGTACAACCCAATATTCACATATATTGGAAATGAATGCAATTTCAATTGGTAATTGCAATGTATGATAATAACATCATAATAATAATAACAAGAATTCCTGGTCCTGTGATGTCATAAAGTATTTGTCCTTTTAAAGTAACAGACACAATTAATTACGCACAATTAATTAGGTAAACACAGATTTCATATTACTGCTTTTCAGTCAAATTTAGATAAAGGAATTGTTGCCATATGGCAACACTGTGCAGTAGAGGGTTGAGGCTGGGTTTAGTAGTAAATATTTACATCTCCTAAGCAGGTGTAATCGCTAGAGAAACCAGTGGAAACCACATAGAAAGCACAACACAGACCAAGGACATGACATACGCCATCTGCTGTGATTTTACTTACAGCTCTATTACACACTTCTATAATGTAAGAATAGCTCAGTTGGAATGCATTAAAGTCCCTGTAGTTACCGAGTAATAAGCCAAAGTATGCAATAAACCTGGGATGTTACATAGTTAAGCATGAACTGGTTCTATATAGAGCTCATGGCTCTAAATAGAACCACTGCTTTTACTAAAGAACCATTGATAAACCACCTTTTTAAGTGTTTATACTGCTGTTGGATCAGCCATGAATCGTCTTTTTAAAAAGCTGCATATTAAATTGTCACAAGGGAATATCAAAGAATAAACAGACAATAGCTACAATGTGTTCAGTTTTATTCCGTTTAACTTAATAAAAACATTTTAAATGTCAGGTAAACCTATTTGGTAGGTTAACGTTAACAGGCCTTTTATTCTGGGATGTCCCTTCACCAACAATTTTAGCAGCCTATCAATATAAACCCGCTTTTTATTGTGCAAACCAGCAAAAACAAAACTGAAAAGATGTAAAAGATGCAAATACTGCCTTGACCTTCTTTTAAATGCCATTATGCTGTTGATTACGTGTTTTAGGAATACATTTTATTGTGACAGTAATGCAGATTCATAAGCATGACTGCACTGTTCAGCCCATGGACCAGCCAGTTACTGTCCATACTGTCAACAGCGAAATTAACACGGGATATTTTCACTCTTCAGTGAAGCATTCTCAAGCCTAATGGTTATTATTAACAGGCAGCACAGAGTAATAGCTGGTTGTGGATGTAGGGCAGAGATGGATGATGGATGCAGGTGGATAAGAACACGATGCTCTATAAATAAATAAAGCAGTTTACCACAGAAGCCCAAGGGCGTTCCTAAAGCACTACTGTACTGAACTGGGGTCTGTTTTTCATGGCAGTTTCTTGTACACTATGACGGTAGTCAGTAATCACATTCTGCTGTGTAGATTTCATTTATTAAAATGCTTCTCTATGACAAGTGAAGTACTACGTCACAGACGGGACAGGTTTGCTCAATATTTTCAAAAAATGTTCATGAGTAAGTGGTTGAATGGATGAGGAGACCTACATTTATCAGCAGGGGTGAAACTGGTGGTATGATTTGGTGGTATATACTAATAACTACTTCGTATGTCTGTCTTGCTGGTGTACAGTTAGAGACTGCAGCCCACCTGTTAACGCAGAATACGTTTTAGCCATTCTGACACTGGCTGGTTCTTTTTCTCTGATCCAACTTATTAAACCTCATAAAAATCTATACTGCACATCATGAAAATGAACTACTGTGATGTTATGTATTTGCCACATTGCCCAACCTTCCCCTAGCCCTTCATCAGCAGTCAGTTTACGTACATAGAACCTCTGTTGCTTGGCCTTTTTTCCGTGGTAACATTAGGAACACTACATGCAGTAATACATAACTACATTAGCTTCTCATTCTGGGGATGCAGCTGGCAGTGTCGCCTTAAAATAATCCCCAAAGATGACAAACTCCATTTTTTTGTCTCTCAGTGGTTAACATTTGTAATCCCCCTGGCTTTCCTTTTTAAAGATCCACAGATCTTGCTGTATTTAACATTCTCTACAATGGGCAGGGTTGCCATGTACAACAAAAATCTCGAGCCCAAAAAAAACCATCCATCAGAAGCTAAAACAATTGAACTGTCTCTCATAACATTTTCAAACTAGCCCAGTTACTGTAAGCCCACAACAGCAGGTGACAAAGCATCAGGCAACCAGTCTTTCGTATGGGAGTAAATTAGTTGTAGCTGTGATTTGGCAACAAGCAGCAAGCAAAATCTTTTCAACTCTATGCAAATATCCTATGACATGGTGAAGCGACCATAAATGATTCGCTCAAACAAAAACCTTGGACCAAACCTAGAAACAGGAGTCTGGTGTCACCAAGCTCTACCTGTGTTTTCTTGCTACCAGCATTTGTTCCTATTCTCAGCAGGATAATATTTTTCTTTTTTTTGACCTCGGAGATGGCATCCCCTTGCATCCCTACATGACACATGACACGTGTCTCTAACTGACACAGGTTAAAAACCCCAGCCACACTGCTGTGCCTGATACACTAATGCCAGCATTACACAATAGTATGCCAGTACCAGTGTTTGGAGAATGCCTCCGCCCCATCAACATGCCAGCCCAGTTCAGTACAGTCTGTACTGTACTGTACACTGGTGGACATAAGATAGCTGAGGGAAGTCTAAAGTCAGTCTGCAGACAGATTTTAATTGGCCCATGGCTTCTGTTTAAGAATGTGTTATTAGTGGCCTGCTAGCCAGTATGTTGTAGTTTTTCCTTTCACCTGATGGTGGCAGCACCATCATTTGTGAATAATGTTTCATCCCTTAGGTACACTATTTCCAAAAGTATTCACTCACCCATCCAATTTACTGAATTCAGGTGTTCCAATCACTTCCATGGCCACAGGTGTATAAAGCCGAGCCCCTAGGCCTGCAGACTGCTTCTACAGACATTAGTGAAAGAATGGGTCGCTCTCAGGAGCTCAGTGAATTCCAGCGTGGTGCCGTGATCGGACGCCACCTGTGCAGCAAGTCCAGTCGTGAAATTTCCTCACTACTAAATATTCCACAGTCCACTGTCAGTGGGATTATAACAAAGTGGAGGCGATTGGGAACGACAGCAGCTCAGCCACGAAGTGGTCGACCACGTAAAATGACAGGGCGAGGTCAGTGGATGCTGAGGGGCATAGTGCACAGAGGTCAGCAACTTTCTGCAGAGTCAATCACTACAGACCTCCAAACTTCATGTGGCGTTCAGATCAGCTCAAGAACAGCGTAGAGAGCTTCATGGAATGGGTTTCCATGGCTGAGCAGCTGCATCCAAGCCTTACATCACCAAGTGCAGGGCAAAGCACCGAATGCAGTGGTGTAAAGCGTCGACACTGGACTCTAGAGTAGTGGAGACGTGTTCTCTGGAGTGAATCACGCTTCTCTATCTGGCAATCCGATGGATTAATGTGGGTTTGGTGGCTGCCAGAACGGAACTTGTTGACTGCATTGTGCCAAGTGTAAAGTTTGGTGGAGGGGGGATTATGGTGTGGAGTTGTTTTTCAGGAGTTGGGCTCAGAACCCTTACTTCCAGTGAAAGGAACTCTTCATGCTTCAGCCGAAAGAGATTTTAGACAATTTCATGTTCCAAACTTTGCGGGAACATTTCGGGGATGGCCCCTCAGTGACCAAAGCAAGATCCATGAAGACGTGGAAGAGTAAGTTTGGTGTGGAAGAACTTGACTGGCCTGCACAGAGTCCTGACTTCAACCCGACAGAACACCTTTGCGATGAATTAGAGCGGAGACTGTGAGCCAGGCCTCCCTAACATCAGCGTCTGACCTCACAAATGCGCTTCTAGAAGAATGGTCAAAAATTCCCATAAACACTCCTAAACCTTCCCAGCAGAGTTGAAGCTGTTATAGCTGCAAAGGGTGAGCTGACATCATTTAAAACCCTGTGGATTAAGAATGGGATTTCACTCAATTCTATATGCATTTGAAGGCAGACGAGTGAACATTTTTGGAAATATAGTGTATTTTGACATGGTACAATCTGACCCTCGTTAAAAAGTAGTTTGAACACCCCTGAGGAAGGTGAACCTCGTAAAGCACTGTGTAGAAGTACGAAATATGGTCCAGTAAAAAAGTAGCTTGTAAGTATAAGTCAATGATAAGTAGTGTTGCTGAGTAATTATCCGTCATAAACCAACAATTAGCTCAGTTTTGTCTGCTGTCTGACAATGTCATCTGCTGACAAATCTTAGCTGCCAAGTGTAATGGCTTCTTTGATCAGTTCCATTGCTTTATGTTGTCATGGCAACAAGCAACAGTCACCATAATGCAGCTGTTTGTTGTTATAGTGATGCATTGTTATGGTAATGACAGTTGTTGTTATGGTGATGAATACAGGTCGCTGGGAGGTCAAAAGCAGGCCCTGTCTTAAACACAGCAAGCTCATGAATAAAACAACACATCTGAATAACAGACTTTGGTCACACTCAACACACAAACACGCTGATGCAGACAGTCGCTCACACACACACGTTTGCATTCTCCCTCATGCACATCTCTTGGGAGCCTCACACACAAGTCCTTGGGCACAAACACACACATTTACACTGCACACAGTTCCTTTTTGCTGCTTATTCAGCCATAAGACACAAAAATACACATTCATACACACACATGCACTACAATACTGCTCACTGTATTGCTTGAGCCACTAAAGCATAAAGTAGCTGTTATTATATTTAGAAATAACACATACAATGTAGACTGAAATACTATAAGCCAGACACCAGAAGGTATATTAAGATGTTATGTTTGATATTTCAAGTTGATTGGGAAAGAGCAGGAAGTTACAAAATGACGGGTGAGTCAGATTTTTTTCAATATTTGTAATGAAAAAAAACAAAAAAACAAAACTGAATAGTAAATCAAAATGTATCAATTTATTTGATCAATTTAGCGTCTCTGTAATGTTATAAATTAAAAGGACCATGAGTTGTCCGAACTCCATATTCCACCAGGGAGCAGTGCAGAACCTGCTTCTTACATTTGATTTTAATCTGTTTAGTCCATAGAAGGAAAGACAGAAAGACTACTGCAGCCAGCTAAAGGCTACGACAAGTTCCACCTGAAGACCACCGCTACAGCTGTATCACAGAAAAGTGAGGATAAACAACAGTTCATATTATACTCTACTGCTCTACTGGTATGAATTTATTCATAGCACCCGTTTCATTAGGCAAAGGCAGGTGGACCCCATGAACCCATGAAGATCCCATGCAAATCAAAATTAAATATACTGTATGTTTTGTTGATAAACAACCTATACACATTTTAAAAATAGTTATTTTAGCAGTTATTTTCACTCCCCATGGTTAAAAGGGACTATTCCACATTTTTTATGTTATGCCACAAATCTGCAAAGACAACTCCATAATAATATATGTAAATATGTAAACTTATTCTTATAATATTCGATTAGCTATATCGACAAGGTGATTCCATTAGCCAAGATACAATTCGCATCACCTGGGAACCCGGAAAAAAATGTGCACCTGGGAAGCACATGACCATTCCTGTCCTTTGCCTTGGGGCCCACAATCACTAAATGAGTCTAGTGACACTGGTTTCAGGAAAAGGTGAAAACAGAAGCGTAGCTTTTGTTTCTCTATCATAAATACTTCATATTCGCTTCCGTTCTTCATCTAAATTTGAAATCACATGTTGGAGCTAATTTCAGTGCCATAATTATGAATTTATAGTGATTTCTTGCCGAATAAACTGCCTAGAGATTGAATCACTTAATCACATTTCACATGCCAGGTATACTGAATGTACATTTTACTTTAATTTTAATTTAAACTCTTTGTTATATAGCTTTATATAGCTTTCTTAATTACTAAGGAATCTACAGCTTTTTTACATTTACTTGCAATAAATTTGGTTTTATTTTGCTATTTTCCTTCTTTTAAATAGTGGTGTACATTCTCACACACTCACCGTCTCCTGGGATGATGCGCAAGGTGACCGTGTTCCCGGCCTCTTTGATGAGGTTGACGATGTCCGAGTGGGACTTGTTGGTGATGGAACAGCCGTTGACAGCCAGGATTCGGTCGCCCACCTTCAACTTCCCGCAGCGGTCCGCCGGACTCCCCTCAATGATGCGACCTATTTTATGGGGCATGGCCACACATGCATTTCCAGCTGCCATGTCAACAGGAGCATAAGTGTGTGAATGTAATAGGTGGGGGGTGGGTAGGGAGGTATTTGTGTGACAGAGAGGAAAAAAAGAAGACAGATACAAGAAAAGAGCAAAGAGAGAAAGGAAGAAGTAGGAAATGAAACGGGAGAGACAATGTTTGTGTATTTTGATTTCGGGAAGACATGGGGAACAGTGGAGGGAGAAGAGAAAAAAGAAAGAACAGGATTAATTCACCAAGCAACCAAGCAAGACCTTCTTATAGCCCTGCCAACCATTCGATGAAATTACCCACCCAAATCAGATCCTGTTCAATTGACCTGTACATGCTCCCCCCCACAAATTAATACAGTCTTTCATAGCGACTTTAGCTAGAATGGACAAGCTTTACAGAAGGATGGCAAAAATTGTATTGAATCTGATGAGAAACTGTAGCGTATAACTCAATTTAAAATGAGTGTTTTATAAATTAAGTCACACTTATTTTGTTTATGTATGAAAGGTCACAATGTTAGGATAGACCTAGTTTTCAGGTCATTAACATCATAACCTACTTTACCACTTACTGTAGCATGGCTGGGCTGAAGTTACATTAATATAACATGACTGAAATTACACTGCAGCAGCATTACTGAAATCATGTCACTGCAATTAACACAAATTACTGTAACACGACGGAAGCCACGCTACTGTATTATGAAGTTCCAGTAGTTGGGTTGGAGTTCACTGTTGTAGCATGGCTGAAGTTAAGTTGCTGTGGCATGACTGAAGTTATACCACTGTATGACTGCTGAAGTTACACTACTGTAGCATAGCTAAAGTTATGCTATTATGGCTGAAGCAACTTCAAAGTGTGCTATTAGTTAATAACACAGTTTAGTAAAAGTCACTATTAGGTCAAATGAGATTTGCGTCAGCTTTCTGTAAATCTTGTCCAACCATGGGCGGAGCATGTGTAGGTGAAAAGGGTGTTGAGCTGACAGTGGATAGAAAAGTGACCTGGAACTGTGAAAAGCAATGCAGAGTCATTATTCAGCTTCGTGCTCACCACCAAGCAGCGTAGAGACGTGGGCATCCCTTTAATTCACCGCAATTAATCAAAGAGCCGGTTGACGTGTATGTGTACAAAAGTGGGGGTGGAGCTCCAGATGTGTAAAGTAGGGTTTGTGTGTGTGGAGGGAGACCTATAAATCACTGTCATGTAAAACACACTGCTCAGGGCAACTCTAATCATACAAGTTCTCAGTATGCAACAGCTGCTCCTCTAGACATCATTACACACACACTCACACACACACACACACACTGAGAATGGGGAGACAGATGACTGGATGTGCAGTAATTGAGTTTCTGTCGTGTCTCAGGATCTGAGGATAGATGGACTCTGTAGTGGTCAGACTCTCACTCTCAGACAGACACACACTCATGTTTCTAATACATGACCGCACTGACCACTGATGGTACTACAAGCTTTTTCTATTCCTCTGTCTGTCCTTGGGCAGAGAGATTAATCATTTTGATATTGAAATTGCAATTGTCAAATCACACTTTTAAGTGTAGGCTGTATTATCAACACTGCTGTAGTGCCTGTAGATGAGTTGGATCAATCAAAAGCAACCGCAACTAACTGGCAAGCCTCAAACCAGAAAAAGTGGATATGCTTGGTTCAAATACAGGACTTAATTTATAGAAAATCCTAAACCAGGGGAGTTCAGTGTTATCCACAAAGGGCTGGTGTAGCTTCAGGTTTTCAATCCAACAAAGTAGGTGTACACCTGATCGGCTGTTGAAGACTGAGACCAACTGATTACACAAGTGGGCTCAGGTGTGCTCCTTCTTGTTTGGAATGAAAATCTGGCCCTTAGCGGATAGGATTGGACACCCCTCTCCGACACAATCTGCTAAAAGTAGACAGATCAGACCTAAATCACAGAGCAGACAGAGCGCTGATAAAGAGCCATGGAGCAATGTAAAGCTCAAAGCAGAGAACATACTAACACCATCAGATCAAAACCATGCATCTATATATATATATATACTTTAAACCATGTGACTACAGCTGCCTTTAACATTTTGCAAACATTTCATGTGGATGGACTAATGAAAATATCTAAAGTACAGTAAGATTAAGATTTTACCTATTGGAAATTTTACTTGAGCCCTGCTAAATAAAACTGACATAACCATGCCAGAAACGGGTCATGGCAGATGTCACATGCTGTCATGAGTTGTCATGACAGATTTTGTTCCATAATATGTCCAGAAAATGCAAAAGCTTTTGCTGTGTACTCTATTTAGGGACATCATGACAATTACCGGTAAAAGAAACACGACACTGTTATAAGACTGAACATAATCTGCTGTGAAAACTCGTGACATCGTATGACATCAAAGACATATACAACCTATAAAGCAAAGAGCAGCACTCTAACTGTAAGACAGACAGACACACACACTCACACACACACACCTGGCAGTCACAGATCACAGCGCAGACACTGCACAAACACAGCCACATCTGCTCCGACCCATTCAAAACACTCATCAATTACCTTCGCTCTAGAGTGCCACGATGAGATCATTATCATTCTCCACAGAAGTGTGGAAGTCATTGGCTGACAGACGAGACCTTGCGGCGACATTGCAGTGCCATATCACACGCGCACTCTCGCCCTTCCTCTCTAAACTGCTGTTTCAGTGCTGGAGCGAATGTAATTGACGTTATTTCATCATTTGCTGTTACGTCTAAACAGTGTAGACAGCTATAGATTGTGCTCGGTAAACAGCAATTGCACGCTAGCTGAGAAAGTGGTAGAGGTGAATGTGTGATAACGACGCAGTGCATGTCCACACACACACACACACGCACACACACACACACACACACACACACACAGTATTGTGCAGATATCTTAGGCAAGCCAAGAAAACTTTTTAAACTATATGTTTAAGAAGGCCCTGCGATGGACTGGCGACCTGTCCAGGGTGTATCCTGCCTTTCGCCCGAAGACTGCTGGGATAGGCTCCAGCACCCCCCCACGACCCTGACGGAGAAGCGGCTTAGAAGATGGATGGATGTTTAAGAAGTATGTTTTTGCTTATAAAATGCTAAACAATGTTAAAAATAAACCAAGCCTGTCAAACATTTGCCATAAGGAATTGACAACTGCAACAACAATGGCATCAGTGAGGTCAGGTATTAATGTTGAATGATCAGTTCGGGACCAGACTCTCCAACGCCTAAAGGTACTGGATGGTGCTCTATCAATCCAGAGAACTCCGCAGCCCAATGCTGGACGGCTTTATAGCCCTATAGACAATGCTTGGCAGTGGGTCATGGTGAACTTAGGCTCATGTGAGACTGCTCCAGAGCATTTCATTCTACTAGCAACGCTATAGAGGTTACACTATTGAGTGTGCGCACAACTGAACACTTATGTTAGCAAATCAGTTCACCTGAAAGTAGTTAATATTCAACAGAAGAGGTGTGTGGATACTTTTGGATATCTAGTGTATATGAGGAGACAAAATAAGCTTCATCACAATGTATTCACACTTCCAATAATTCAAATTAAACCTCAACCCGAAGGTGAATGCAGCTTTCAACACCAACATTTACGTAGCAACTCCTCCGCAAAGGCTCTCACTCATTGTCATATCGCTGTTATGTCTTATTTTGAGGAGAACTGGTTTGTTCCACTTTGCTGTTGCTTTTGTTAGTTTGATGCTTGTTGATTTATCCATAGTTCTCCTACAAGCACTGTCCAGAATGTCTCTAGAAGGTGCCCTCCGCTGCTGAAGTTCTTGGGTTTGGTTCGTAAGTGATGCAGAAAATGATATAGCACTCAGTGTAATTTTGTGATAAATAATAAAAGAAAAAGTTCTTCATAAAAATCTGGCTCCTATTGTCATCAGGGCAGCCCAGTGCTCCTCCCGGACACCTCCCTCTTGTTCAGTACTCTCTGCAGTAGGGCTGGAGTCTGAGACCACTAGTTACAACACTTTTACTTTGCATTCCTTTCTACTTGAATACAAAGTTTTGAAATTAAATTTATTATACCATTCAATCATTTTCACAATTTGGGCTAAATGCAGAATGTTTACATTTCACAATTTCTTAGTGTTTGGTATGTCTCCCTTTTACTTTAATAACTTTATGTGCTTGATCTGGCATGGACCACATAAGTTTATGCAAATTTCATTGAAAAATATTCCAGATTTTCAATGTGGACTCTCAGTCCTTCATGTCTGTGTTTGATGAAAATGTTATACCAAAATTGCCTATAAGATATCAATCGAAGTCAAAGCATCTTATATCTTCCTACGTCAAATACCTTCTCATGGGGCCTAAGACGTGCACAATACTGTAATTCATACAACTTTTAATATACACCCTCCCCTCCCACATGCCCTACCCAAGGTTTAAACTCTTACCAAATGTTGTCCCGGCGTCAGGCCGAGAAACCGAAGAGACGATGACAAAGCCGAAGCCTTCGTTCTCTCCACGCTGGATCTCCACGTCATAGGGCTGCAGAGCGGCTGGAGCCACAGCGACCACAGCGCTTCCACTGCCCCCTCCACCCCCGCTGCCGATACCACTGGTGGAACCCGAGCCTGAGCTGACTGTGTTGAGGGAGTTCTGGCTGCCCTGAGGCGTGCGCTTCTCTTCGGTCAGAGATGGAGCCTGTGTGCTGCTGTGGTGGGATGAGGCAGGAGATGGGGGGACGTCTCCTTCACCCTTACACACTGTCAGGAGAGAGGGAAGCAGGTGTTTGCAGCAGGAACTATTACGTCAAAGCAAGTACGTTTTTAAGTGTGAGTGCATGTCTGTATGTTCTGCATTTGTGTTTTTCTCATTGGTTAGATGCAGGAGGCTGTATGTATTTTACCTGCATGCAACGCTCCTTCCTACATTTGTATAAATTTCATTCATTTTTGTTTCTTGTGTAAGCCATTCTTTGTCTACGTCTCCCGCCTTCATCTTGCACTGACTAACCTTGGTTTCCTCCCATTCCCAGAATTGTTCACAAGGTGGTGATAGGAACCAGACATCCAAAGAGTTCAATGGCCATAAAAGCTCCCTCACAGGGAATTACTACATAAAATGGTTATAAATATTTTGAACAATATTAATGAGACAACAGTTGAGAAGATTTTAAAACACGATCATGGCAGTACACACATGGCATTTCAGGGCAAAATAGTCCCCACAGTAAAACATACCTATTGATTTATCACTGTTTTACCTTTATTAACATAAGACAGAAAAATGGATAGTAAATAAAATGGATATATTTGTGTTGCAGACATCACAACCCCTGGTTCCTATCACCAACACTGCAAAGAAATCTGCAACTTTCTCTACAACAAACCATCAGCTCACTCTGAATAACTTTGTTTACACCAGATTGACTGAATTACGTAGACATTTTTAAAATTTGATTTGCCCCTTAAGTTTAAAACACCTAGTGAAAAACTGTCCTATCAGAATTTGTTTCTCTGTGATATTTAGGGAGATTCATCCAAGAGAGCTCTCCCATTGGTTAGGCCTTCAGGAGATGAATAGAAGGATTCACATGTTAGATTAACTACTAGTAACTAGTAACTAGTAGATTAACTACTAGCACAATTATAATATGACTGTAGAGTCAACTAATACCATTTTACTCACAGTGGGTGACCAATTTCATCAGTCTAGGCCTCCTGAAAGTCCCAGGCATGTCAATGACAGTGTATATAAACTGTGCTCTATCCAGGTTTCAGTCAGTTTTTAAAATGAAAACAGCAGCAGCAGCTCTCAGTGAAGACTTTTTACTGAGGGAATCACTGTAAAACTGCTACATGCAAGGTAAGATACATGCTAATGTCTGTTACATGCGTCAAATAAAAATACAGAACATCTTTTACAAGTTTCAAGTGTCTGTTTATTCTAAAACTTCTTAAAAAAGGTTCAAGTGAATCAGCATTAGCTTAATGCTAACATATTACTGGATATCCCTTAAGGGTGCTGGTAGAAATTATTATTGTAGAGGTGTTTTTTTTCCCTTTCATTTTTGATTTAATAATAATAATAATAATAATAATGAATTTTATTTGTAATGCACTTTACATTTTAAGCAAATATCAAAGTGCTACACAGTAGAAGCATTTCTATGAAATCAAAGAACTAGTATAAAACAACTTTACTCTCCATAGGAAGATCACAGGTTATAAGTTCTGCTGAAGAGAAAGGTTTTAAGTCCTCCGACATGTATTGCCCAAACTGAAGGCCTAGCTCTCTATCATGGTCCACCACTGCAACTACACATTGAACTCTCATGCATCCAGTCTATTTTATTACACTACATCACCTACACGTGGCTTTTCCTTTTGTTTCCAAACTTCTAAACTAAAACAAGCTTAACTAAACTGAATCTTTAAGGTAGTGCATGCACATGCATGATTGTCAGTGTACCTCCATAGCCGGTCTTGCGGCGGACTGTGAGGTTGACGTGGCCCTGTTTGGCCGCCTGCTGCATGAGCTGCACCACCAGCTGGTGAGACTTCCCCACCACGGCCGTTCCGTCTACACAGATCAGCTCGTCCCCAGAGCGCAGACGTCCGTCCTCATCCGCTGCCCCGTACTTCACTATGTGCCCAATGTAGATCTGCAAAAAATACATTGTTTAATGTCTGTTTTTAACCAATTATGAGCAGGTCCATAGTTTAATTCCTTATTTTTGTAAATACATATCTTATGTAGTAGTTTGGTAGCACTTAGTGAGTAATTTTTTCCCTAAAATATCCTAAAAAACAAATCTTGAGACTAATAACTGAATAATAAGCTTAGAGTTTTGAGAGGTTATGAGAGCTTTTAGGTTCCATAAGCTACATATATGTCATACACATGGATCTCAGACCTAACTGTGTCATCAAAAAACACATGGTTTGATTGCTTTTGGCTTCTCTGGATGAGAAAAGTGGGATGATCAAACTTTCAGCGGATAATCTTGAAAGCCATGGAAGAGAGGATTTTTATGTTTGTGATGAATTTTAATCCTTTTCTGAGAGGACAGCATAAGTCCAAAATGTTATTTGAGACAGCAAGCGTGAACAAGAGAGGGACAGAAGAGGATGAGGAGGCGGAGGGAAAGAGAGGGAGAGGACAGGATGGGAGAAGAGAGGATGCTTCAGGATGTTTCACTCATCATACTGCACTCAGCATACACTCCGTGCAACGAAACTCGCTAGCTAGTGAAACGCTGAGCTCAGTTGCGGTTCCTTTGATGAAATTTAAGGGGACTGAACAAGTTCCGCTCAGTTCGAGCACTTTCTCAGCCAGATGTTTGAGTACGTTCCTCGCTGCAGTTTTATGGTGCAGTCATGGTGCTTAATTCAACTCACCAGTTAATTCCTCCATAAATCGTTACAAGATCATCACAAACAGGTTGCACACATAAACTGAGTCATTAATCTAAAATTTGGCCCTGAAGCTCCTCTTTCCTTTTCATAAGCTGTACTATAAAACCTATAAAACCAAACCAAGCCTCGAAATCATAAAAATATAGCAGATGTGATGGTGCATGTTGTTGTTTATGTGCACAATAGGAACATCTTGAACAAGCCCAGACGTTATCAGGAGCAGATCCACCCTCTCCTCTGACATTATCGCTGAATTATGGAGAGTTACAATGGACTGGCATCCTGGGTTTATCTTCTGCTTGCCATAAAATTGGATGCAACTACAGGACACTGCTGTTATCCATCCCATCTCTAAGACGACAGTTGGCATTGGAGTGGTGTTCATGCTGCCTCTTTGCTGGTTACTGGGTTCAGTGTTGCTCCAGTCAAGCTAAGAATAAACCTGAGCTAAAATTCATGTAACAAAACCCCAAAAACATGAAACATATATGAAAAAAACGAAACCACTTCTACAGTCCAAGAAAGTTCACTTAATTCTCACCGGTTCTCCAGGTTCGTTCCCACCAAGGATTCTGAAGCCGAATCCAGTGTCTTTTCTCCAGAGGAAGATGTCTTGCTCTTGAGAGTCTGGCACTAAAACACACATTGATAAAGAGTTAATAAACCAATAATCTTAAAGATAGAAAATGCAGCAAAGACAAACAAACTGAGGACAAGGAATTCACAAAGTTCAGCTCAACAGCAGCTTTCCATCTTTATGTACTGAAAATGATGACTAATATCCCTGCCATCTTAATCTAAGCCTAATAAAACTGACAGTGAGAAGTGCTAATCAGCCACAGTATGTACATGTAGTATGTGAAGTTTGCTCCTTTAGTTCTGGGGCTACAAGGCTAATTTGGCTCATGTCATAGTGTCACCTATTCAAGTTTTTCACCAAACCTCCTTTAATCGCAACAGTAAAAGGCAATAGCAATAAATCACATATACCCAATTATATTGTGTGACTTATGCCAGAAGTACTAGATCATCCAAGACATGTTTGTTGTCCAAATTGTGCTACATTAGTTTAGTGCTGGAGCTACAAGGCTACAGTAGTCACCCAGGTGCTTTCTGAAATTACATCCCCCAGAACACTAAACCCACTCAAACTGCATCCAGATCTTCACTAAGGTGGTGCAGAATTCTCAGCTTGCCTTAGGGTAAAGTTTGACTGTATAACTATTAAAAATGAAAACAAAACACATCATGTAGAAATATGGACCCCAGATGATGGTCATAATTTCTGTTACATGTTATAAACGTATATCTTCAGTTTGAAAATTCTAGATTAACAGTTATTTATAAAGCAAAACAACAGAAATCACAAAGATCATCTGCGTCCAAAGATCATCTGTAGTGTCCATATGCTTGCGTGCACACGCAGAGGAGTCAGAACGCTTGTGCGGCCCACAGTGTTCAGCTACATGGTGAAGTTTTACTCATCTTCATAGTTCGTAAGTCCTAAAGGGTCTATGCAACCTTAAAGAAGATGCAGTTTGAGTGGGTTGCGAGAAGATGTGGTCCTATGTTTACAGTAAATGTTTGGGTGCCTACTGGCTTCTACTGTTTGTTATCAGTGTTATCATACATGCAAATATGCACACAGTACAGGCAGCCACCCACTCAGGCTTTCATACACAGTCTCTGTTTCTTTAACATCTATTTTTTGCTCCTGTGCTCACATACGCTCACAGAATGCATACATCTCCATCTCTCTAGAGATCAGAAAACAAGGTCAGAAAGAGAGAGAGAGTGAAAGAGAGACATAGAAGCAATAGACAATGGAAACAATAGAAAATGGAAGCTGGAGAAAAGAAAGCTTTTCTTTTTGCTATCTATATATATATATATACATATACATATACATACATACATATACATGTCTTAAACATACAACTGTCTTAATTCTTCGCGGCAGACTTTCAACAAGGTGCTGGAAACGTTCCTCAGAGATTCTGGTTGGTTATTTGAGTTCCTGCTGCCTTTCTATCATCTGGAACCAGTCTGCCCGTTCTCCTCTGACCTCTCACATCAACAGGACATTTTCATCCACACAACTGACCGCTCACTGGATATTTCCTCTTTTTCGGACCGTTCTCTGTAAACCCTAGAGATGGTTGTGCATGAAAATCCCAGTAGATCAGCAGTTTCTGAAATACTCAGACCAGCCCGTCTGGCACCAACAACCACGCCACGTTCAAAGCCCCTTAAATCCCCTTTCTTCCCTGTTCTGATGCTCGGTCTGCACTTCAGCAAGTCGTCTTGACCACCTCTACAGGCCTAAATGCAGTGAGGTACAGCCATGTGATTGGCTGATGAGCTATTTGTGTTAATAAGCAACTAAACAACCTAATACCTAATAAAGTGGCCAGTGAGTTATGTCACAATACGTTTTTCTGAACATTTTGTGGATGTTGTCACTACTTGTACAACGGCACGTTTCATTACAAAGACAGCGAAGTTAGTGCCGTTTTAGTGCAACATTTATAACAATTATTGAATGAAAATCACTGCATTCAGTTTTTGATGGCATTTTTAATGTAGCATTACTGTTTTTTTCTCTCTTTTCTAACTGATCAAACATCTGAAAAAATAAATATTGTGACATACTGTGTATCGTGAAAGTTTCTTGAAGTACTACAATATTATATTTTTGCCACATCGCCCAAGCGAACAAAGAGAAACTGTCACGATTGGCCCCTCCCAGACATCCATGTGCTTGTGTTTACTTCCCAGTCGTCCCCGTGCTGCCTTGTTTTGAGTTCTTTGTCATGCCCCCTTGTTTTCTTGACTCCGCCCCTGATTGTTTTCTGTCATTATCACTGTTTGTACTTAAGCCCTGTGTCTGCCCCTTGTGTTCGATGGTCTTTGTTTCTATGATGTGTTGATGTGATGTTTCTATTATGCTGTATGTTTGATTTTTGAGATTCTGGTGCCGTGGCATTGTATTGTTTGAAGCGTAGTATTTGTCTGTTTCCGTTTATCATGTATAATTCCCGTTCTGTCCGTGTTGGCTATATGACCCTGGACTGCTATGACCATGACCCTGGATTTACCCGTAATAAATCTCGCTTCTCTTTTTTTTTAATTTTGTGTGTTCTGAGTTCTAAACACCATTACAGTGCCGATCATTTCCACATGAACAAAATATTACATCAATACAATTATTTCTGAAAATAAACTGAATGTAACATTTTACAAATTCATGAGGAAATTAAGTATTTAAATAAAGTAAATTAAAAGCATCACTTTTTCAGTGCATAATATTAACTTTTTAAAAAAAGCCATAGAACGTATGAATGAGACTGCAATCAAGACAGCACATACAGGAGTATAATGATCAGAAGGCTAAACAGACAGCACGGTGTAGGGTGACACATGACACATGCATGTATTCGACTGCAACAAGAAATTTGTAAGAGTGATAAATGATTATGGTAAACAAACTTTTTGATAGTTGCATCTCAACATCAGATACCCTACTTCATAATTCCGCTCACAGAGCAGCACTGCTGAAGGGACCTAGTGCACATTCCCTCACCTCACTCATCGTTTTCTGAGTAATTTAGGCTATCACAGCAAGATGCTCTAATTATGATGGCAGATTTTCAACATGAAGCATAATTAATGCTTTACTGATGATAGTTGACCGATGGTGGCAGAGTACCTCACTTTCCGTAAATGGAGTGGCCAGAAGGGTGGCCATGGTTAATTCTAGGGTGGAACTGGCCACCCCTGGCCCCCTCTTGGCTACACCTCTGCCTCTATGTACAGGAGTGAGATTAAGAGATTGAAAGATTAAAAGATTTGGGAGGCTGTTTTTCAGGCATGCAGACATACATACATCTTACATGCATGTATATGCAAAGTCCTTATGGATTTTCCAGCAGTGCTGGATGGACAAAAGCAATTTTGTGGCAATCTGTTAACCAGCCAGGCAAATCACACATGAGAATGGACCATCTCTCTCTCTCTCTCTCTCTCTCTCTCTCTCTCTGTGTCTCTCCCTCTCTCTCTGTCTCTCTCTGTCTCTCTCGGTCTCTCTCGGTCTCTCTCGGTCTCTCTCGGTCTCTCTCGGTCTCTCTCCCTCTGTCTCTTACCCCCCTCTCTCTCTCTCTTCCTCTCTCTCTCTCTGTGTGTCTCTCCCTCTCTCTCTCTCTATCTCTATCTCACTTTTTCTCTCTTACTCTCTCTCTGTTGATCAGAGATAGATAGGGAGTGCACAAGACTCAAAGGTGAATTGTAGGCTGGCTCCAAACACATTACAAAGTGAAAGAATGGTGGCGAGGAGGGAGATTTGACACTAAACTAAGTAAAATGATAATAATTATCAAGGTTCAAAGGGGACATTTCAAAATTTTTGCATAAGTCAGTGGTTGAGATGTAAACAATGTGCAATTGGGCTTCAATCATGTATTCATAAGCATTTCACATAATAACTATGTGTGAATTAGAGGCACTAAACATCACCATCACCACAATGTGGCCTGTGTAAAGGTTATGGCACATTTCATATATATATATATAAAATTTATATTTATGAATATGTTAAAAAATAATGGAACAATAACGGAAATAAACAGAAAATTATCAAAACAAAAAGCCATATTTATGTCAGCTCTCTATACTGCATGCTCAGTTTCACTTGAAAAAACAACAAAATATGTAATCTGATCAGACGTTATTGGAAAGGATCAATAATTATAATAGCCCTACTGAAACAGCACTGAGTGAGAGAGGCATGGGTGAATGAATGCAAGTTGCAGAGACTTAGCAGATGGGTCACATGTCCCATAGCTCGTTAGCCCTGCCTTGCCCTCTCGCCCCCTCTCCCCCGGCCCACTCGGCCCTTGTCGCTCCAGAGCCGGTCAGGACAAGAGCAGAAAGGCATGAAGCTTTCACACGGATGAATGACAAAATGGCCTCGGCAGGTAACTCAGCACGGATCGTTTAACTGTCCTGGCCATAGCTGGGAGCAGCTCACAGCTTGTTTGAAAAGGTCTGGCCACAGCCCGGAACCCAGCGTGAATCGTTTAGCTGCCCTAGCCGCTCCTTGCGGATCGTTTAGCAGACCTGACTGGGTCCTGGCAGCATCAGTGGGCACATGGGAGGCACCAAATGCTGCTATTAGTGAACAATCTGGCATCCAGCACACACACTCGCACACATACATGCATACAGTGAACTTAAGCTGACCTACTCTCTTTGTAAAAAAAAACTACTATACAAATCCAGAGCTGAAGATGAGCTTCAGGGACAGTTGAGTGCACAATTTAAACTTTCATGAATAGAAGACTTCAGTGCCACATTTAAAGCACAATGTCCCAGTGAACCATGACCGTTAGATCTAGGCCTTTAGTTTGGGCCAGAAATGTCAAACTCAACCAATAATAGATTCTAGTAGGACGTTAGCGCTAAGCTAATGGCGATTCACTCAATCAAGTACAAACAGCAATGGCCTGAACACGACTTCAGTGTATTGGGTGGCAACACCTTTTACTCACTAACTGGGGAAGAAGTCTAGCCGTTCACTCACAACAGCCCAAAGCAGCAAGGCAGTTAGCTATTCTCTGGCTAGCTAAGAGAAATATGAGAAGATTGGGGGGGGGGCTCAACTCATTTTCTTTATATTACTAATTTGTTCACAGCTTTAAGGTGTTGGATGTTGAACATAAAGGCCCAGAAAAAATGCAATGTCCTCAAAAAGTAGATTCTGGTTTATATATTGTTTTTATCGTCATATCTTGATGACTGATAAGTTTGTATATCATGTCTGAATGAGCCTTTCATTGTTTTCAGGCTTCAAAATACTATTAAGACTTAAAATAGAGCTTTGGAAAATAATCAATTATCAATATTAAACGAAACGGCCCTAAGTGAAAAAGACAGGAGTGGACAAGGTGCAGATTAGACATGGTCGTCTCTTCTTTTTGAAGCTTATAACAGACACAGAACTTCAAGAAGGCCTAGAGTGATTTTTTTTTAAAGAATTGGTTCCATCCATCCATCAATTTTCCAAGCCGCTTCTCCCTTAGGGTCGTGGGGGGGTGCTGGAGCCGATCCCAGCGGTCATCGGGCGGAAGGCAGGACACACCCTGGACAGGTCGTCAGTCCATCACAGGGCAGACAGACAGACACAGACAGTCACTCACCCAGGGGCAATGTAGCATGTCCAATTGGACTGACTGCATGTCTTTGGACTGTGGGAGGAAACCAGAGAACCCAGAGGAAACCCACACAGACAGAACATGCAAACTCCACACAGAGAGGACCCCGGTCGTGGAATCGAACCCAGACCCTCCTTGCTGTGAGGCGACAGTGCTACCCACCACGCCACCGTGCCGCCCCAGAATTGGTTCTAACTAAAGTAAATCTAATGTAAATCAAAATGATTTCACTGTCACTTCCAGATTTTGTTAGTTTATTCTGACAAGTTAGGCCTTCAGTTCAGCTCCTGGAAGAGCTAACTAGATAATAATTTACTGTGTGGCATTTCAAGAACTTAAACCTTCTGTTTCCAACCAAAATATACAATTAAAACAAGAATATTATTATTAGAATTAATTATTATTATTAGAATTTAAATACAGCAAGCATGATGGCTATAGTAAATAAACATGAAGTAAAATTACAAATTTTCATATTTTTAACAGAATTTTTAAGACCTTCACCGGAGGCCTACAGGGCACCTAGGGTTCCCTCTTACAGATTAAGCCCATATCATGGAAAACATATTTCTTGATGTAAACATTGTTTCAAAGAGATAATTCACCCCTAGTTCATAGAATCTATATAGGGAAACTAAACTGGACACAGTTTAATGCTAAAAGCCAAAGGGGTCAGAGAACGATCATGTATAAATAAATGACAACTTTGCTACGAAAGTGCACCTCAGAAAAATCTAAAACAAAACTACATTGTAGGATGTGTCCTTTTAAAGCGGGTCTTTCCACATATACCTTTCCATTTTTATTACAAGGAGGAAGTCCGACATAAGGGCCACTTCTTAGTCACTTACACACAGAAGCAAACTTGAGAGTGCGAACATATGGTTGGCATGAGAGGGATTATATAATGGAATGAGCAGCAGTCTAAATCCTGTTCTGCATTATTTCTAACCAGAAATACAAAATACTATTGCGGTGAATAGGAACTGATAAGATAGCAGATTTCATCACATTTTGTGAGTTAAGCTTTCCTCCTCATATCTTTTCTAGCAGTGTGTGGGAGTATGTGAAAGGGTCATACATAATGTATAACTCAGTGAGAGCAGAGAGGGGGAGAGAGAGGGGGAGAGAGAGGGGGAGAGAGAGGGGAAGAGAGAGAGAGAGAGAGAGAGAGAGAGAGAGGAGAGAGTCAGATGCGAGAGAGAGAGAGAGAGAGAGAGAGAGAGAGGAGAGAGAGAGAGAGAGAGAGAGAGAGAGAGAGAGAGGAGAGAGAGAGAGAGGAGAGAGAGAGAGAGAGAGAGAGAGAGAGAGAGAGAGTAGAGAGAGAGAGAGAGAGAGAGAGAGAGAGAGGCGAGAGAGAGAGAGAGAGACAGAGGAGAGAGAGAGAGAGAGAGAGAGACGGACGAGACAGAGGAGAGAGAGAGAGAGGGGAGAGAGAGAGAGAGAGAGAGGTGGGAGAGAGAGAGAGAGAGAGAGAGAGAGGAGAGAGAGAGAGAGAGAGGAGAAAGAGAAGACAGAGAGAGAGAAGAGAGAGAGAGAGAATGAGAAGAGAGAGAGAAGAGAGAGAGAGTGAGGAGAGAGAGAGAGAGAGAGAGAGAGAGAGAGAGAGAGGAGAGAGAGAGAGAGAGAGAGAGAGAGAGTGAGAGTGAGGAGAGAGAGTAAGAGAGTAAGAGAGAGGAGAGAGAGAGAGAGAGAGAGAGAGAGAGAGAGAGGAGAGAGTGAGAGAGAGAGAGAGAGAGAGAGAGAGAGAGAGAGGAGAGAGAGAGAGAGGAGAGAGAGAGAGAGAGAGAGAGAGAGAGAGAGAGAGAGAGGAGAGAGAGAGAGAGAGAGAGAGAGAGAGAGAGAGAGAATCTCTTTGGGCAGTTCTCTCTGATTCACACTAAGCCCTTGCAGTTATGAAACCTCATTAGTGTGTTAGTCAGACTTGCACTTGGAGATTCTATATTTAAAAAAATAAAACACCGCAAGTTCCCTAACACACACACACACACACACACACACACACACACACACACACACACACACACGTACGTACGTACATGTACAGACACAAACACGAATGGACATTCTCAGACAAAGCCACTCAAATCAGCCCTTTAGTCCTGATGCAACTGAGTGTCCTGTTTGGAAGGCTAAAAATGAAAAACGCTCACATAAATCAGCGTCAGCTCCATCTGCCTACACGACATGTGTCAAGAAGTGCAAAGATCACCACATCAGGAGCACATTTACTACAAGTGACACCTACACATCTTCTATGAAAAAACCAGGAGCATTTCTACCTGCTGCACAGACACACTTGGCACATAAAGTAATAAAATATAGTCCCCCTGTATGTATACTGTTAGAGGGACATTTTGCTTTTCACCCCTGAGCTCCACTTATAAGGTTTGTGTGGGTTTATGTACTAAAAAATTCAACAATTTTCCAACCACTCTTCATACTTTAAAATAAAACAGGCTGATATTTAATGCCTTAAAATCCCAGGCTTATTACACACTAAGGCTAACTATTCAGTAACTACAGGGACTTCAATGCAAACAGGATAAACTGCTCTTAAGTTATAATATTGTGTAATAAAACTTTGGGCCCACAGGCAGGCCCATGACCATGTAAGGGATTAACTACTTTAATGCAGACATATCATATTTGTGGATGACAGTGTTGGTAATGCATTACAGTATAAATTCTATAATCACATTACAGTTACTGACCTAATAGGAATTACTGCATTACATTACTCATATCTCTCTAAGAGAACAATATTAACATAGCCATGTATTAACATAGGGCTATGTTAACAATATTAACATAGCTGTATCCTAAGTGGGTGGTAAGGTGTCGCTAGGCCATTGCCAGAGTGTGTACTGTAAAACGTAGCTCGTCAGATCTACTTTAAAAAAAAAAAAACTTCATACAATGCAGTCAGACATGTACCGTTCTCCTGGCAACCACCAAACCCAGACTCGTCCATCGGATTGCTAGACGGAGAAGATTGATTGGTCACTCCAGAGAACTCGTCTCCACTGCTCTAGAGTCCAGTGGCGGCACTTTACACCACTGCATTCCACACTTTGCATTGTGCTTGGTGATGTAAGGCTTGGATGCAGCTGCTTGGCCACGGAAACCCATTCCATGAAGCTCTCTACGCTGTTCTTGAGCTGATCTGAAGACCACATGAAGGTTGGAGGTCTGTAGTGATTGACCCTGCAGAAAGTTGGTGACCGGCGCACTATGCCCCTCAGCATCTGCTGACCCCGCTCTGTCATTTTACGTGGCCGACCACTTGGTGGCTGAGTTGCTGTCGTTCCCAATCGCTTCCACTTTATAATCCCACTGACAGTTGACTGTGGAATATTTAGTAGTGAGGAAATTTCACGACTGGACTTGCTGCACAGGTGGCGTCCGATCACGGCACCACGCTGGAATTCACTGAGCTCCTGAGAGCGACCCATTCTTTCACTAATGTCTGTAGAAGCAGTCTGCAGGCCTAGGGGCTCGGCTTTATACACCTGTGGCCATGGAAGTGATCGGAACACCTGAATTCAATGATTTGGATGGACGAGTGAATTGTTTATAGTGTGTGTATAAATGCATTGTTTTTTGTGTGGCATCACAAAAGAAATTATTCAAAACAGTGGCAACAGCTTTGTTTCCCTAAATGGAGTCTGTAGACCAGGAGAATGGCACGTGTTCAAATTTGAGCAGTACTAGTGTATTACATCAATCGTTTGCTTTAAAAACAATAATATGAGCTATTTAACGTCATAGTTTCTTTGCACTACATATTCTCATGCTAGTCTGATTCTTTAGTAAACTTTAACTGCCCACATAATCATAAACTACAGACATTCGAAAGCACATACTGAGTCACAGACTGCCATTCAGTGTAGGATGTCCCTCCAGACAAACCACACTATATCTGTATGTCCTCCTCTGTTCATTCCCATCTTAGTTACATACATATATTGCCCATAAATGCTTCATGAATAAGTATCTAGACACTGACCTTTAGCCATAATGCAGTTGGCATTTCTAAAATGTAATATCTAAAATTGAAATGAGCTACCGATCAAAGTTATTAGACTTCAATGGGGCAAGACCTGGTATTTTGGTCCTCATGAGAAAATGAAGTCTCAGGGCTCTTGCCTGCTTGCATTTCAGAACAAACAGTATTTTAACAGGCTGTAATTATTTTAAGAATGTGATTGATCCTAAAATTGTCAACTCTTTCTCTTTGTTTTGCTGTAGAGTGAAAATAGAACACAGTCTGAACCTCCAGGGTGATTTTTGATCAGACTCCCACTTCTTCCTGCTGATCTGAACTATATGAGGCTGACTGGTCCAGTTCACCTGTGATGCTGCGCTTCACTAACGAATACCCTAAGACAAAGACTGTGCTTGTCCTCTGGCCAAAAGAGGAAAAAGCTGTCAGATCTCAAAGACCATGAGAAGAGGAATACGTTTCCAACTGATCTTGTTTTTACCTTGGTTCAGAGCTCTAATAGACCACTGCCAATAGCAGAAAACAGTTCCAACAGCAGTCTCCAAGGCAACAACTTCTTGGAAAGTTTTTCAGACACAAAAAGATTAGGGATTTTTTTTTTTTTTGCCCTGATCCTGATCCAAGTACAGCAGTACTGCTAAATATCTGCTGATATAGAGCTCCAGTCAAATACATGTATTCTTAGCTGATAATACAGCAAGTCAATGCACATGTATATACACGAAAGATAATAAAATTAATCCAAAAGGGTTCAGTAAGATTATTACGATTTTTAAAGTGATTTGAGCTGCATGGCTTATATTTCTCTCTAATGCAGACAAACATGAATTAGTACAGACAAAATTATGGTCAAGAAAAGCACAAATACTCTCACTGTCAAACTGATTGAGAAAAACAAGAATTGGGTGGGCTATTCAGGTCATTCACCTAATAGGCTAATACTAAATATTTAAGGGTGGATGCAATTGTGTCCCACACCAGTACTGTAGCTGATTTAGCTTTATTTATCATTGCATCATAGCAGAATATCAGCCATGGTCATGACATTTATACATTTGGATTGAGGCAATTATGTATAAAAGTATTTTTATGCTACTGTGAAGGTGAAAGATTAATAAGCAGAAACATGGAATTTTGTCAATGGGAATTTCAAGCATGTCAGATAATGATAATATAATACTGTATAAATAAGTATTCCCAGGACTTATTACCACAAACCCAAAACTCAGTGCAATAAGGTGTGGGAACCATATGAAGCAGCACCTGCTGGACTGTTCTAATACCACGCCTGAAGTGTGTTTATTAGAAATGGAGGGCTACTCACTTCGGCTCTCGTACATGCTCCTGGACTGTGCCCAAATCTTGAAGGGGTCAGGCTTCTTCTGGAGGGTTCCATTGGTGGGCGGCTCCAGTGGGGGCAGACTGGGGAGGGGTTGGGTGGGGGGTGGGGGCACCGGGGGCGGAGCCGCCAGTGTCTCGCTGGGTACAGCGGGCACTGCACGGGCAGGAGAATCAGTGTGGGTGCTGCGGTGACTACACACACTATGCTGAGAACTGCCTTGACTGTCCTTCCTCTCCAATTGCTGAAATACAGAGAGAGAGAGAGAGAGAGAGAGAGAGAGAGAGAGAGAGCAATGAAAGAAACCGGTGGTGGAAGAGAGCAACAGTAAAGAAGAAACAGAGATGGAAAGATGGAAAGAGGAGTGAAGAGGCAAAGAGAGAGAGAGACAGAGAGAGAGAGAGGGAGAGAGGGAGAAAGACCAAAAGAGAAATACAAAGATGAGAAGTGTAGGGGGTGGAGAGAGAGAAAATAGTGGGAGAACAAGATAGAGAGAGAGAGAGAGAGAGAGAGAGAGAGCATATTGAAAAACACAAGCCAGCTCCTGTCTGTATTATATTGATGCAATTCTATGCAAATGGACACTCTAATAGTACATTGTCAAATGACCCAAAGAGACAACAAGAGAGGGAGAGAGAGAGAGTGAGAGAGAGAGAGGGAGAGAAGGAGAGAGAGAGAGGGAGAGAAGGAGAGAGAGAGAGAAAGAGAGAGAGAGGGAGAGAAGGAGAGAGAGAGAGGGAGAGAAGGAGAGAGAGAGAGAAAGAGAGAGAGAGAGAGAGAGAGAGAGGGAGAGAAGGAGAGAGAGAGAGAGGGAGAGAAGGAGAGAGAGAGAGAGAGAGAGAGAGAGAGAGAGAGAGGGAGAGAAGGAGAGAGAGGGAGAGAAGGAGAGAGAGAGAGACAGAGAGAGAAAGAAAGAGCGAGAGAGAAAGAAAGAGAGTTGCTTTGCACTGCACATTCTACTCAGCACCCATTTCAATAAGGCTCTTTTGAACCGACCCAGAAAGCCAGACAGAGTGAGAGCAAGAGCAGGAAGGAACGGGCTGAGAGTTGGACTGGTGTGAATACTAAAAGCCAAAGGGGAAAAAAAACGAGTGAGAGGACGAATGACTTAAAGAGAGGGAGGGAGAGAGGGAGAGATAGATGAGGGGAGGGCTTAGAGGCCGGAGATGGAGACAAGATAGAGGAGATAGAGGGAGATGAAAAGAGGATGGAGAGACAAAAAAAGGAAAGGTGAAGGAGAAGGACAGAGAGAGGAGGAAGGTGGGGGTGAAAGAGGAAATACAATGCACAAGGCCATGCACAAGTAGGTGTGCAGGCAAGTGTGTGCGCTTGTTGCTTTGAAACCCACACAAATGGCATTCAGTTCTTTACAGATACATTGAGACACTTTCTCCCTCTTCCTCTCTACCTCTGCTGAATTTCTGTGAATTCAGTTCATTTCCAAAGCAATCAATCACTATGTGCTACAATATCACCAAAGGAACCAAATGGTACATGGCCAACAGCACCAAAGCAATCAAATGCTCTTCTGCAGTATCACCAAGCAACCAAATGTTAAACGCTATAACACTGGCAGTAACCAATTGCTTTGTACCACAATACCACCAAATGAACCAACCGCAACACGCTACAATATTACCACAGCAACCAAATTCTTGTGCTGCTATCACCAAAGCAGCCAATCACTTTGTTACAATATTACTAAAGCGCTACAATATGGCCAAGATATCTAATGCTTTACGTCACCATCACACTATCACTACAGCAATCACTTTTTGCTATAATATCAACCAATCAAAATGGCAATAATATTACCTGAGCAACAAATCACTTAATGCTACAATGTCACCAAAGCAACCAATCATTTTGTGCTACAATATATCCAAAGCAACCAATACTTTGTGTTACAATATCACAAAAGCAACCATGATGATGAGCAACTATGATACTACGAAAGTAACCAATTGCAGTCACAACGTCACCAAGGCAACCAATCACTACTATGATACTACGAAAGTAACCAATTGCTGTCACAACGTCACCAAGGCAACCAATCACTACTATGATACTACGAAAGTAACCAATTGCTGTCACAACGTCACCAAGGCAACCAATCACTACTATGATACTACGAAAGTAACCAATTACAGTCACAACGTCACCAAGGCAACCAATCACTACTATGATACTACGAAAGTAACCAATTGCTGTCACAACATCACCAAGGCAACCAATCACTACTATGATACTACGAAAGTAACCAATTACAGTCACAACATCACCAAGGCAACCAATCACTACTATGATACTACGAAAGTAACCAATTGCTGTCACAACATCACCAAGGCAACCAATCACTACTATGATACTACGAAAGTAACCAATTGCTGTCACAACGTCACCAAGGCAACCAATCACTACTATGATACTACGAAAGTAACCAATTGCTGTCACAACGTCACCAAGGCAACCAATCACTACTGTGCTAAGCTGTTGCCAAAGTAACTGACTGCTGTTGTGCTACAATCGCCAAAGTAATACAAAATTGCCAAATATTCTTCATTATTATGATTCTATTTTGACATCCTGTTCAAAGGCACTGAAACTTCAAACTGAAATTACATTTAGTGTTCCGTCTCCACAGAGGCTCAGACCCACACACACACACACACACACACACACCCACAGCTGAGGCTGACGCCAAGTGACGGCTCACTGGAAAGGCCATTGCCCCACCATGACCCTCAAACACAAATGCCTGCCCTTAGCAATCTCTGTGGTCAGAAAGCAACATAACATCTGATCATTTTCTTTCTCTCTCTCTCTCTCTCTCTCTCTCTCTCTCTCTCTCTCTCTCTCAGTCCCTGTTGAAACTGACTGAAATCTTACTAATATCAATAAACCTTTTGCAGTTTCATTCTACGTTGAGATATTTTAGTACTTCAACTCTTAATCCAGCTATGCTCTGTTATTCTATTAACTTAGTTCTGTTTAGCCGTTCAGCAATTCTATTCGCTTTTTTGGACACTTTCAACTGATTATCTGCTCATCTTCTCGCCCTCTCTAAAATCACTCCGATGATCCCTAACCATCAAAACTCTACACTGTCCTGCAAACCAAATGCACAATTATTGACCTCTACCTGGACCGCAAATCTAAATCTCATCACCTTGGCTCCTCCGTGCCTCAATGAACCTGTAATTCGAGGCCATATATGGATCTGCACAGGTGAGTCAAAGTGGCAACAGAGGCTGAGGATGCTGTTGTGTCCAGAAAAAGGTGACAGCTTAAATGAAACGTTTGGTGTCAAATCTATTTTAAACTTGACCTGAAGCTATGAGGCTAATGTAGCTAATGAATTAAACCTTACGCAGACCTCCTGTTTAACAACAGCAGGAACACGCGTGGTCGTTTGCGAATGCAAGCAGGATTTAGCACCTGCACTTTCAGTGCTTCTTGGCAGAAAGAGCACAATCTTGAAAGTGTCCTGTGGTTTTGTGACTGTCTGTGTTTTCTTAACATTTTAGTAGTCAGCAGTTGCTGGTCACTGCATACAGGAGAAGTGTTCGATCAACTTTTCTGTGTAATTTATAATATAATCTATAATAATAAGTTATTATAGAGCAGTTGCTTTCAGTCTGTGGGACTGTTTTTTATTCTTTCATGCGTGAGTGTGAAAGAGGGAGCAGAGGAGTCTCACAATACATGCACCACACACTCAAATATAACTCAGTAGAGATGAACAGAGAAGAGAAGAGAAATCAATGCAGAGAAGAGACACCAACAAAGATGTGAAGCCAAAAAGAGAAAAGTAGACAGACCAATGAAACCACGGGAAACTGAAAAGAGAAAAAAAAAACAGAGATGAAAAGAGAAGAGAAAAAGAGATGAGAGGAGAATGGGAAAAAATGGATCAGAAAAAAAGGGTGAGGAAAAAGAGATGAGTAGACAAGTGAAGCAGAAACCTATAAAAGAAAGAAGAAAAGCCAAAAAGAGAAGACGTGAAGAAACAAGGGGGGAAATTGGGGAAGAAGAAGTAGAGAAAAGAGAGGAAAGGGATGAGAAGAGAAACAAGTAAAAAGAGATGTAAAGACAAGAAAGAAGAGAAAAGTAGAAAAAGGGAAACCGATAAAAATATGAAAAGCCAAAAAGTAGAAGAGAAAGTCTTTAAAACACAAGGAAAGACAAAAGGACAAGAGAGACATGAAGAAAAGAGTAAAGATAAGAAGAGAAAAGAAACCAGAGATAAAAAGAAAAAAGATACTGAAATGACGAGGAAAAGAAATAAGAAGAGGATAGGACAAAAAAGAACAGAACAGATGAGAAAAGAGACCAACAGAGAGAAAAAAAGACAAAAGCAATGAAGAGAAAAGAGGAGAAGAGAACAGAAAGGAGGGATGAGGAGAAGAGAGAGCGTATAGTAACAGAGGGATTGAACTCACCACCACTTTGGGACTCCTCTTGGCCTGCACCACGCCTGTGAAACAGCGGCAGAGAGAGAGAGAGAGCATTAATACCTCTCTACTGAGACTCAACCTCCAACCGAAAAAAGGGGAAATAACGACAGAACAAGGTCCTGCAGATAGACGAGTGCACAGCCTAGGAAAAGCCGTGTAAATCTCCCTCTCTCCTGTGCTCTTTTCCTTTCCTCTGTTCCTCTGTCCTTTTGCTTTCCGTTATGCCGAGTGTGTCGATCTCAGCTGATCTCCGTCTCGGAGCGAAGGAGGGAGCGAGAGAGTAGAGTGGAGGAATGTGACGGATGCTGAGCATCAGCTGCAGCCTGTGGATGCTGCTACATCCTGCCTGTGTGTGTGCGTGAGTGTATGTTAGACCACCACACAGCCCCCACAGCTCCGAGCACACACACTGAAGAGCGGAGCTCTCTCGCTCGCTCTCTCTCTTTGTTGTTGCCCTCTGCCTCTCGTCCCTGTCTCTCTCTCTCTCTCTCTCTCTCTCTCTCTCTCTCTCTCTCTCTCTCTCTCTCACTCACTCACACACCTGAGCTCTCAATATCACACCTCCTATTCATATGGCCACACTCGGCCACGCCCCCTCCCACCCGAGACCCAATTACAGCGCAGAACAAAGACATCATTCCACAAAGCAAATCCACAAAGCAATTCATTCAACTCCACTACTGAACAGCAGGCAATTGAACAAAAATGCATCAATATTATTCCTAGAATTAATTTTAATCAATTCTAATAATATTCAGTAGTACAGTACAGCACTGTGCAAAGGTCAGAGACCACCCTTTGAATTTTTCAGTATTTACTGTGTCCACTCTATGCCTTTATCAAGGCTTCTGATCTTTTCAGGAGACTTGCTTTCAGTTTTTAAAGAAATCTGCAGGTGTGTTTTTCCACACCTTCCAAGTTCAGTCTTAGAAGGTAGTCACATTTTCTTCTTCTCACAGTCTAAGTGCATTCACTGATGTTGAGGTCTGGACGCTGAAGCGGTCAGTCCATTGCTGTGAGAACACCAGCAGCTTTTTTTCTCTCAGTAAAGTCTTCTTGACAGCTGTTTTTTCAGATCCAAAGCAAGAGTGGAGCTTGGCTTTCTCCTCCCTCTTAAAGATGGAAGCTTTAAGTACTGCTTATCTGATGGTGACCACTTCAGTGGTCTACCAGCGCTTTGCTGTCAGGAGTCTTATTTTCTATATACCTTTTAATCATTTTTATGAACTCCAGTTTTGGGAACTCCTGCTTTTTCATCTATTTTCATATGATTTTTGTGGGCCTCTCACTCTCTTTGTTTTTCATATAGCTTGTGGATTCGTGTTAAAATAGATGTTCATTAAATTTCCATTTTGCTATTGCTTTTGTTAGTTTGCTGCTTGTTGATTTGGTCTGAAGGGATGGTCTGAAGGGTCAAACTAGAGAAAAGTGGTAAAAACTTTAAAGAATTAGTTTGGTCAATATTCTATTATGTCAATGAGTATAAATCCATTTATTTTGACTATCGAAGTAAATATCAATTTAAAAGCTCAGTGTGTTGTTTGTATTCTGTATGTATTCAACTACTGTGTAAATATACTTGTTTGCAAAAGTTTGGACAACCCTGGTCAAATGACGTTTTGTTTTTATTCTTAAGGAATAACAAGAACACATCATCTACAGAAAGAAAGCACTTCTACACATTTTAATGCTCATTTACTGTTTATTTGCATATAAACAGCATATTTAAGTGTGTTCTGTGTAGAGCATGTGCTATTCCATGTGTAGTTCTATCACTCTCATTTGTCGATTGAGGGTATTGATTTTAAAGAGCTAAACTGAACGAAGGATTCCTGAGGTCAAGGATTTAAAGTCATGTAAAATCATTTCAGATTTGATTTACAAGCTCAGATCATCTGGAAACGTTCAGGAAAGCACATTAAATATTCATATGCAGCCAGATTTACATCAATCTAATCATCACTTATGCATCATTCTGCCTGTGGAGGCCCACATATAGTTACAAACATACAAATTAGTGTGTGTGTAGCTCAGTGTGTGTGTGTGATGCCATTCTCTCCCGCCTTCCATCTAGTATCTACATGAATACTGCAAGTGGCATTAGCCTTTTCTGTAAAAACACAACTCTGAAGTCTCACGCGTCCTCCCCCCCAGTTAAGAACATTCGCTTCTCTATTCGGAGCACGCAGTTAATTTATTCTTTATTTCTTACTCATGTGGGTTTTAAGGGACCTGAGGCAAAATCGTTTTCGACAACTGCCCATGTGCTGAATCCTTCCAACTAGAAAAAAAAAAAGTTCTAGTAGCGTTCCCTCGGAAGCTCATGGCTCCAGCAGCAGGGATCACTCTCAGTGTAAGCCATTAAATGTTAAAACTCAGTAGTGCTCTCTCGCCCTCCCCATTCTCTCTCTCTCTTTCTCTTTCTCTTTTTTCTCTCTCTCACTTTCCCCATTCCCCCCTCTCTCTCCCTATCTCTTTTACTCTTTCTCTCGCTCTCTCGCCACCAATCCTGTGTCCCTATCTCCCTTTTCCTCTTTTTCTTGCTCCTTACCTCTCTTCCTTGTCTTCCCTCTCCTTTTCCTTTTCCCCTCTCTCTCACTTTCTGTCTCTCTTTATTTCCTTTCCTTCATTGTCCTCTTTTTATCCCCTTTTCTCTCTTTCTCCTTTCATTTTTCTCCCCCTGACCTCTTTTTCTTCCTCTTTCTTACTTGCTTCCTTTCGTTCTCTCACTTCCTTTCTATCTACTTTCTTTCTGCTTCTCCCCAGCTCACTATCCTCACTCTATCCTCACTCTCTCCCTATCTGTTTTGTTGTCCTCTCTTTCCCTCTTTCTCTTTTGCTCTGTCCCTCTCTCTACCATTACTTCTCTTTCCTTCCATTTCTTTCAGTTTTACTCTTCTTCTCTCGCCCTTCCGTCACAATTCTTCCTCTCGCTATTTCTCCCCCTTCATTTCTCTCTCTCACTTTTTCTCCCTCTCCATCTTTCTCTTCTTTTTATGCTTCTCACTTATTCTCACTCCCTCTCTGGTCCTCTCTCTCCCCAGCTCTCTTCCTCTCTTTTTCTCCTCTCTAACTCTATTTCTTTCCTTCTTTTTCTCTTACTCCCTCCCTCTCTCTCACTGTCACGCTCTCTTTTCCTTTCTCTCTCTTTCTGTCTCTCACTCCAGCGGTGTCTCTTCAAAGCTCATTATTCATTCACTTTATAAGGCCACAAACAGGTAAATTAGTTCATGGCAGCCAATCAATGCTGCACCCCAGTGAATATAAGCATGCATAAGCAGAGTCCTTGATTTGTTAATTCCACCAAAACAACATAACCACGGCAACACACACACACACACACACACACACAAACACACACACACAAACACACACACACGAACACACACACACACACACACACACACACACACACACACACACACACACACACACACACACACACACATGCTTGACCTTGAACAACTTAAGCTACAAAAGAACTTCAACTACAAAAAACATAATACACAATAAGGACGCATTGAAACAGATTTTTGGTTTGATACCGAGAATTCAGCTGAGAATTCATACCTTGTTGTAGTCACTATAGTGAAATCACTATTTTAGTATTCAATGATTTTCATCACAAGAAAATGGAGAAAAATAAACAGACCAATAATTCAGTGAAATGCTGATTCATTATTTATTATTATGGCTGAGCAGTATGATGATACCGATAATGATGATAATGATGCTGGTACGCAAAAATGATAATTTCCAATTATTACGTGTCAAAATTCTATTCATTTTACCAGCCAAATAAACACATCCCACCCATTTAGAATTTAGAGGGGCTCACAGACTGATGTTGTGGGCACTAGGGGAAAAATAAGAGCCCAGGAAAACTAAGCACAACAGTGGCTCAGCAACGGCTGAGAGCCACACTCTGAACACGTGTCATTGTAGCATTACGTAGCTAGAACCGAGCCTGTGCTATGATGTGTTGGCCTGATAACTGTGCTAACATTAGCTCAGCCAAAATGGCACACTTGCCTGGAGCGGAGGGCAGCCCAATCCACGGCACCCGGGGAGCAATTGGGGGTTAGGTGTCTTGCTCAAGGACACCTCAGTCATGGACTGTCATCACTGGGGATCAAACCGGCGACCTTTTGGTCACAGGGCCAGTTAGCCCATGACTGCCCCATTGAAGTGAAACACCACATACACTCTAGTGAGCGCGCACACACTAGGGGGCAGTGAGCACACTTGCCTGGAGCGGTGGGCAGCCCAATCCGCAGCGCCCAGGGAGCAGTTGGGGGTTAGGTGGTCTTGCTCTAGGACACCTCAGTCATGTGCTGTCGGCTCTGGAGATCGAACCAGCGACCTTCCGGTCACAAGGCTGGTTCCCTGACCTCCAGCCCATGACTGCCCCAACTTTAGCTGGCTTTAGTTAGCATAATGTCATGATAAGTAAACTAATGCTAACAGCTCCTCCTAGTTAGCAGCATTGTTTAATGAACCATGCAAGCAAACTAAACTTTTTCAATATTTTTGACTTAAATGATTTTAAGTGAATGTGGAGTAACGGAGAGGAGTGAACACTTTAAGGCCAATCATTTCAGCATACGCCTTAAATGTGTTTTCCAGCAGTCGGCTACTACAGTGGTTACAAACAATGAATAAGTTTACATCTTCATCAGATCTGAGGCCTTCGGTTCAGTGTCAGCAGCTAGGCTAATCAGTCAGAATGTGCCAGTTAAAGTGAATGGAAACGTATTCCCTCTTGTAGGGATGAATTTGACTGAGTGAGCTACGATGAAAACAGATGTTCCGTGTTACCTGCAAAGCTCACCACAGTTCAGCGGAGAAGTTAGTAGCTATATTAACTGCCGAAGTAACAATCAAACCATACGGCCTGTTCACAAAATATATATGTGCTATTTTTGATAATGTTATACAGTTCCTGGCCCTTTTCTTCTGTAGACAAGTCATTTTGGGCTTTTGATAATGTAAGCATAAAAACTGCACTCTCTCTCATCTTCTATCTTAAATAGAAGATAAAGTTTGTGATACTGTGCTTCCCTATGTATGAATACCTGTACATCTTTGCACATGCATCTTTGGTTCTGTCTGATTAATTTTGGATTTGAGTATGTAGGTGTGCATGTGTGCAATCGTGTGGGAGGTTTTCTGCGTCTCGTATGGCCTTGGAAGGATGTCCTGGCCATCTGTCTCAGACGTCATCTGAACACACACACATACACACACACTCAGGTTAAAGTCCACAGCTGCCTCTATATTACTTTTCCCTCTCCTTTCATTTATTTCATCATATTTCTCCGCTCCCTCACTCCTCCGTTTCCCCAGTCGATCCCTTCCTCCCTCGCCCTTCTCTCTTTCTCCTTTTCTAACCAACAGATTCCCTAATGGTTTCTAACCACAAGCGATACGCATTCCTAACAAGCTAAAGTCGTGCTGTGTTTTGATTCCAACAGGCCCTCCTGTCACAAACACTGAACCCGGCTGACTCTCATTACCTTTTGTTTACTCTGCTCTGCTACTTTTAGGCTTTCTTTAGCACCACAGCAAAGCAGCTGCACAGTAGATCTTTTGATATATGCTTCCATATCCGAGTCTCGGGTACTGTATACTGCGCTGCTGCTTTATTACATGTGCATACTGCCTGTACATAATACATCAACGTATACTGCTCATTGACTACTACCGTACTGTCAGGCATATGGACTGTAAAGGTGGGCAATATGACATTACATTATCATAACTGTGTTAAATGACTTCAGAGAATATGTTGAGTATCATGAGTATCAGACCCTCAGAGACTGCAAGCATGGCTACTCCTGTTTCATTGTGATGCTTTGGTTGAAGCTCTCGAAATACCCAATTGACAAAACTGTCCAATCAAGGTTTTTTCCCCCTTTTAATAGTCTCTACAGACGACTTGTCTGCCTCATCATTGATCATTTGATGTCTTTGTACTGTCTGAACTGATTCACTTTGGAAAGCGAAAAATGTTTGAGTACTTTTCCAGTTTATTTATGGCAATTTATACCTCAAAACCTCGATGTCTCTCGCTCACACTTCCTCTTTCTCTCTGTATCTTTCACCCTCTCTCTTCTCCTACTGCAGTGCTGTGGAGCATCGCCATGGAAACAGGCAGGAGGCAAGATGGCAGAGATTTACAGCAGCGCTCTCGGCTCTGTGTGTGTGTTCGGCCGTATGGGTGGGGGTGAAAGGAGGAGCTACAACTCTACAACCAAGGCTGACCATGAGAACGCTCCCTCTCTCTCTATCACACCCACAGACTTTCCACTCTTTGTCTCACACACACACACACACACACACACACACACACACACACACACTCTGGTAATCCTGTAATGACTGGCTAGTGTCTTCTCCACTTCACTGCATGTGGCTGCCTGCGTAAACGGTACAACTGCTTTTCGTGTCCCACACACCCCATTCAACTCATAAAGGCCTTGATGACTAGATGATGAGTAGTCAATCTGATTTGAAAACTGTGCCATCAATACTGATTTTACTGATTTTAAAGACTAATATCTGCGCACCTAAACTGCTAAAAAGTCCTCAGAATCATTCTGGTTTGATGTGAACTCTCCATTGCAGAGAAGTTTACCGTGTCAGAACTGTTCCCAGCTGTGACCGGAACCAGACGTCTGAAGAGTTAAATATCATGAATGGTCATAACGTCTGAGACATTGTTTTATGATCATTTTCATAAAACAAGGTTTTGACCTAGGCCTGAAACATTCATGGGGCAGAGGTGCATGCAGGACATTGTAGAGCAAAGAAAAACACTTTCTTAGTATTATAAACATTATGTATAGATACTGGCACTGATTTTAAGGCAAAGAGGACACGTAACCAAGTTTTCTAAAAGAAACGATGCATGCGAGCCATTTTTTGAGCAGCAAGCTTATTTTGGTTGTGTAAATAATGGAGCTTTATTTTATTTTATTTTTTTGCAGGACCTGAATGTCAGGTGATGTTATCGGCCAGTCATTGTACTGGTCAGGCCCTACTAATGAGTTCAATCAGATGTTCTGGAGAACACTAAAGTGTTTCCATCTCTGTAACTTAGTACAGCTTACTGTGTTTCTCCTTCTGTAAAAGCTTACATAGGCCATTCCAGCAGTCTTTTGGGAGTTACGCCAACTGGCAAACTTCTAAATGCATGAGAAGAACAAAGGCTTTCATAATGCTAATGCATTCACTAAAACGCAGCGGTATGGATATTTACTATGCTACAGTAGTAAGAGACTGTTGGGAGGGCAAAGTGAGGTTTCCAGCTCTTCTCAATTGGGGATTAAAAGCTTAGGTAGAATGACAAATGTACTACATATAATGCAGTGGATCTTTCTGCAATATGTAATGGTAGTTTTTTTCATTATGTACAATATTTTTGTCCCTGAAAGTGCATTCAAAGCAATCGTGCCCTCCTTGTACTTTCTGTTTTTATAGAGTCAGAAGCTCTTCACGATGTTGCCCAATACTGAAAGGCCCAGCAACTGAGCAACAGCCTGCTCTTACACTCATCTAGAAGTTAACAAAACACGGGAAAGAAAGTAATTGGATGCTTTTACTGGGCCATTGTTCAATCACAGAGCCATATTATGCCAACCGCTATTTAATTCAGAAGATACAAGAAAAAAAATGTATATATATACATATATTGTGTACTCTTCCTATACACATTGAAAGCACTTGCACTAAGGGCCTTAAGTGGCTACTTACTGGAAAACATCATCACCCTAATCTCTAATCTCTAATATCTCTAACATGATTCTCTAATCATTTAAAGCTATAAAGATCAGTAAAAAGTGTAATTCAAATAGTCAAAATGGCCATTAAGTACACGTTCTTTCATTTTTAGGAGATATTCAGGAGATATGAAGAGATAATAAGAGATAAGATAATCATAAGGAACAATACAAAGAAGGAGAGAGTCAGAGAGTTTCCCAAAACTGGAGTTCAAACCCTGATTAAGAAGGAGGCTAACTGATTACAGTGGGACTCCAACCATCCTGCAAGACCTGGTAGACCACCAAAACTCTCACTGTCAGATGTACAGCATTTAAATCATTCATCAAGCTTCACTCTTGCATCAGATCTGAAAAAATCTACATGTATTTCTGTCCATCCTTCAGACCAACGAGACTTCCTCTTGTTCGGACTTCAGATGCTAGGGGAAAAATGCATAGATATAATGCATAGCTTTCTATAAGCTGTTACAGAGAAAAGGAATTAGTCAAAACATTTTAAAAGTCTGCGAGAAAAAGAAGCTGCAGGCATTCCCAGAACAATGAACTGGCCAGGCCAAAGTCCAAATCTCTACATCATTAAATGTGTGGATTACTAGGATCTTGAGAATCAGAAAGTGAAACCAGCTTCTAAGACTGAACTTCGGAGGTGTAGAAAAGTATCCCCGCAGATTTTTTTCAAAAACTGAAAGCAAGTCTGCTGAAAAGAACGGAAGCTTTTTGTAATTTTCTGTGAAATATGTTTTCTTCCGTTTTTCCCGATGCTGAAAAACGAAAACACTTATATAAACATAAATAAGTAATAAACATGTATAAACAAAATATTGTCGATGAAAAAAGTAGCTACAACAATATATATATATATGATAAGAATACACCACAAAACATTTCTAATCAGCCAATGAAGGTTTTTTAGACACACACTACCACATTCTCATCATGTGCAATAATAGCCCCAGCACTGAGGGTACGACATGAGCGGAGTATTGTTGCTGGAAGCGGTCACTAGGCCGTGTTTCCATGGCAACAGGGTGTGTTGTCTGTTTCCTGGTTGACCTTGAAGTGTGTAAGAGAGGCTCTGGGCTGGACAAACCGAGGTTGTCACGATGACAAGGAGATGAGTCACCAGCACCGAGCAAAAAACATAAAATACATAAATTAATAAATAAAATACAAACACAATAAATCCAACTGTTAGCGTAGGAGTTTTGTGAATGTGTGTTTGGGACTCAGTTCAAGCTAGAGATGGTATATGAGTACTGACTGGCATCAATATTGGCCCAATAGCTATAGAAAATACCGGATTGGATGTAGGAGGGAAACAAAAAAGACTGGAAAACTGATTCAAATCTATAACAAATGGTGTGGCTAGTTGTGCATGTCTTCCTGTGAGGAAGCAGTCTGAGCATGATTCTCATCTCAAAGCTCTGGGGTAAGTTCTTGAGTTTTGGAGACCTCTCTGGTGGAAATGTGTAGGTAATATGTGGAAGAACAGTTTGTGATGTTGGCAGAGTGTCAGACCCCTTCCCCAAGAGGATGAATAAGATGATTGCAAGTATGTTGAAAAGGTATTCAAAGTGGACTCAGTCAAACTGGTGAAGGACGTGTTTTCTGAGGATGTACGTGAATGACCTATTGTCATCACATCTTCAGCAGTATGTCTTTTTCCTGAACTTAAAACTATACATTGAGTGGGACCTCTTTTTTTTACTCTGCGCATGTGGCGTTAGTGCATGAAGACATAAGACGTGGTTGAAAGAACTTCCGTAAAATCCGACCCCACACCTGAGTTTTAAATAAATATTTCGGGCTTTACAGGGTGACTCAGAACAGCACACACTCTGTAATTAATTTGACTTAGTAATACTCCCAATTTTAAGGAAAAGAAAATCTACAGCACCCCTTTAATTAAAGTTTTTCAATTAAAGATGGCTCAATTTAAAACTTAATAGAAGAAATATTGCATGAGCATCAATATTGGCATTGGAAAAGAAAACCTGTGGTATCGTGCCTTCTCTAGTACAAGCAGATTCCAATATTTTGGGGGTCACTGGTAGAATGGGGGTCACTGGTAGGCCTGAACGACTGGAAAATTATCCAATTGTGGTTTGTCAGAACAATATTTATAAGTTCCAGGCCTTTTTTTTTTCTGCCAAGACCACCATGTCCATTTTTTGGAGGGCTGAATGCTGAAAGTTGAGTACCAGACTGCTCAGCATTACTAGGTTAAATTTCCCCACTTAACTTTTTAATAAAATGTCAAAAAATGTAAGTTAAATATAATTGCATTTTGAAAATTTCAGTAAATGTCAACAAACCGTGAATTCCAACATATATATATATATATATATAGATATGATGTCATCATTCACACCGTGTTACACAGCAGGCTCAGTAACACTAAAATATTTGAAATGACTGCCATTTCTGGCATTTCATGGCATTTGAATGCAGTGAGCATGTATTAGCTTGCTCACATTATTTTACATCATACAGTCAGAATAGTGCACATAAGCAAAGCTTACTGAGGTTTCTTTACAAAGGTAGTGATTGAAACCAAGGAGTCACAATGTCTACAGCACAAAAACGGCCATTTATCACTTTTCAAAATGACCAGTGACCAGTTTTTACACACAATGTTAGTAAAATGCCCAAACATTTTCTCAAAACTATTATAAGACAACGTCTCAAGCTTACAGAAATGTATTCATCATGTATTCATCTGATGTAATGGCTTGTGTGAGGTAGCTTTCAGAGGCATCGAACACTTCCTATCACCACTGCTGTGAACAAGTCTCATTTGATACGTTTCTCTAGGATAAGGCTTCATTTGCATTTTCTACCATGACTTTATTTATAACTTAACAGTTTAATTCCCCTTTAAAAGAGGCCTACAGAGCTACGATGGCCTCAAAGACTGAACTTAATGCTTAAAAGGCTCTAACTGTGAAGTTAACTTTCAGAAAAGCTTTTCTAAACTTTTCATTTTACTGAAAGCAGGTCATGAAAAGGACCAATACTCAGAAAAAGGTAACAAACAGAAAAGCACGAGCAGATGTCCTACATTTGGATTGGTTTCAGTACGAGTCTTTGAATTGCTACAGATATTTTTAAAAAGCGATCTCTTCCAGACAAATGAAGAGATACAGTGATAAAGAAGTGCGCGCACACACACACACACACACACACACACACACACACACACACACACACACACACATTTACTTCTCCACTTGGAATTTATCCATCTCTCTTCTGTTTGTTCTCCCAGTCATTCAAGCCTACACCTACCTTTATGCTACGGAACATCTTACATATGCAGCCCTACTGATTATCAAACAAGCAAGTTAAATAAAACCAACTCTCATTCCACTGAAGTTAAATAAAACCACCTCTCATTCCACTGAAGTTAAATAAAACCACTCACATTCAGGATTACACTCAGCGCTTTTACACCAGGTTAACCGCAGCACCAGTCTCCAAACAAACACTTCAATAAGTTAAAACCACATTTTTGATGCATTACATGTAATTAGATTTCACGTAGACCAAGGATGCACCAACATTTCAGCCACTGAAAGTTGTTGGCCAAAAAAAGGCTAACAAGACGGCACTTACTGCTCTCGACCAAAAGAAATGGCCAAACATGATTTGTAATAAAGCCTATTGACTTTCTCCTGTAAAGTTATCATTGTAGAGCTATGAGGCTGTGTTCCAACAACAGTGATGCATTAAATAAGCCTACAATGAAGTGTAAAATTAAAGACGTCATAAATAAGTTTAATGAAATAAGAAACAGTGATTGAAAATGGTGCATTCACTGCTCAGTGCAGATGCCTTCAAATAATCTGAGTGGCAGCAGATCAACAGTGGAAATGTCAGGCATGTGAAATGGTTTAATGGTTTCTCTAAGTGCTTTGTAATCACTCTTCATGCCATGTATTCAGGTGGGGTACAACAACCAAGGACATCCCTGCTGCATGTTTTAAGCTATGGTTGAAAACATCACTCAATATTCTGAATACACCGAAACAAAAGCAGCTGAAAGTCGTCACTGCTAAAACAATGATGCCATCTGTAGCCATGTTATTTGAAACCATAAGTAACAGCTCTAAAATGCAAAAACTAAGCAGAACAAACTAAATTTGGCCTGTCTTGGTACACCGCTGTCTAGTCTGTTGCATCTGAAATAATCCACTTTGTTTTCAAGACAGCAGACGTAAAGGACTGGCCAGTCTTTTTGGGGTTAGCCTTTGCCAACATGGAAGTATGGTTTCCTCTAGTACCATCTAAGGAGCTACCTAACCCTAACCCTAACCCTAGCCCTAGCCCACTCCTACCTAGTGAACAAGTCATGAATCTCATTGAACCAGGTGTATCTGAGTAGGAAAATCACCAAACTGTTCCCCACCCTTGCTGTAAGAAATTAAACCAGTGCTATGTTTATCAGGGTCTAAAGGCCTAAAGGAGAGCAAATCTCCAGCATCAGCTTTGGATATCCTGGCCTTAACATCATGTACACACCCAGAGAGCCACACACATACAGTTCCCTCACCTCTTTGTACCAGCATGGTGACCTCACTACCACGTGGACACTTGCTGAGCAGGTCCACCACCTGGTTATGGCTCATGCTCTGCACGTTCCTCTTGTTCACCTCCACCAGGATGTCTCCTTCCTTCAGACCGCGGCAGCGTGGGTAATCCACGATCTGCTTGACCTTCTGGCCTCCGCTGCTGCCACTGCCGCAGTCGGCAATGGTGAAGCCGAAGCCCTTGTCGCCCTTCTCCATGTGCACGGTGATGAGCTCCGGCTGCGTGGCGATGGACGACGCCAGAGTCACCACGTCACTGCCGTAACCCTCCGTCATCGCCGCCGCGGAGCCGGGGCCCTCCGCCGTGGGGCTGTAGGGGCGGGGCTCTGTGGGCCCTGTGGCTGACTGGCTCAAGCCCAGTGGGGGCGGGTCGAAGGCCTCCTGGCCATTGACGATGATAGGCTCCTTGTCCAGGATGGCCACTGATGTGACCAGGCTGGTGTTGGGGTCGTCAGGGTCAAATGGTAGTGGATAGCCACGGCACAGCTCCAGCTGGACCATGGAGCCAATGGGGATGGACTGGAAGATCTTGACCACCTGTGCATGGGTGTAGCCCAGGACGATGGTGTCATTGACGCTTACAATAACGTCACCTGTAGACCACACACATAGATTTACATGCAGTAAAAATCAAAGATTACCATTCATTTATTGGATTTCCAGACAAAACAGTCACTAAGTATAGATTAAGTAATACTTAGTGGCTTTTAACCATTTTTCTATCATCAGAATAAACAAATATACTTAGACTTTTTATCAATTTCCTTTTCTTAGTAACACCTGTTGACAGCTACACATTGAGTGGAGTTGTATTCTCACAGTGGAAAGATGGACAAATCGTGTATTGTTGCGTGAGTTGCTTGCATGAATGTTGGTGTATCTTTAAAGGGTAACCATGTCAGTGACACCTTCGGGACTAACATGTTGGAAGGACACAACTGTACCTGATTGGTTATCAGATTGGAAAGCTGTAAGAATAAATACTGATAGATTTAAAGTTATATTTAGTGTAGGTAGCATTTGTGTAATGTTTTCATTAAATGTACATTACATTCCTGTTTCCTGATGCTGGAAAATGAACTATAATTAGTGGTTGTTCTGTCTGGAAATTAAACAAACAAAAGGGTGGTCACTGAATTTTGCATAATATTGTATGTACATACGATACTACTATGCTTAGTATTTAATAGTCGTTATTTATTAATAGTCATTAAAAAGACCAAAATGCACACATTCGATTTTAAGTGGACAAAAAGTGTGTTTATGAATGGAAATGTGTTTTCTAATGTCACAATACATCAAAACATATGGTGGAGCTGAGTGTGTTTATTTGCACTGCCTCTACCAACACGCCTCTGTATAGCTGCCTCATATTTTTTGAACACTGTTGTTTGGATGTACGTGCACAAGCCCATTCATACCTGTCTCCATCTTTCCGTCCACAGCGGCAGGGCCATCCAGTACTAGACTTTTGATCTGCAGAAACTCGTCCGGCTCGTCTCCACCGACAACAGTAAATCCGAACCCACGTCTACTCTTCAGTAGTTTAGTGTTTATAAACGTGCCCTTCAGTTCTGCGGGGTTCCTCGTGAAGAACGGCTTCCCTCCTACACACATACGTACGAATGTTTAGGTGAGGTCTTGTGTGAGGTGTTACATTTCTCCACGATAAACGGTGTATGAAGCAATATTACTGTGATTAATATGACTTCAGAGCTAAATTAGGGTTAGCTTGTGCACCACTACATGTCTTTGAAAGAACAATAAACAAATAAAAGTGCTCTGGAGATTCAGCTGTTTGTTCTGACAGGCGTTCCTATTACATAATTATTATTACAGCTACTGAACACACATACTTCAATAGCTCCACAGTAGTTGGGTCCGCTTCTTTCGGCTTCAATCCTGGGGACCCACTGAGCCTCAACAGCTCTGATTCAGCTCTTCAGGTAATTATCAAGCTTTATATTAGCTATTAGGGCAGTAGGTACCCAGGACTGGTATTGTTTAGCAGTGCTTCAGCCCACTATGTACACAGAATGGGCCTTTCTTTTTCTAAGGTGATACTGAAACCTTAAACTGCTTATCCTACACTTTTTTTGGATTGTATAAACATTTTGTACATGTCATTTCTCTTCGGATTAAATAGGTTCTTTTTCTTTCTGTCCTTTAAGACTCATGTAAGGTATGTGAGCTCTGCTCTGATTGGCTGCTCTGTTTTGTGCCTCATTCAAAAAGCACTCCTTAACACTTCTTTAATATCTTCAATATGAATGGGCAGGATATGTGTAACCTTACGGAAACAATTCAAAGTGCGCTGTACTTCTCTATTCCAAAAAAAAGTGAGAGAATTTTGGGCCCTTTAGCAATATTTTTTCTTTTGAATACAGCTTATATATATTAATATATATTAATATCACTAATGCAAAATCACAGCTTTGTTAAACTGTTTCAAATAACAAATAAGCAAAAAAAAAAAATAGAAATATCACTTATAATGTGTGAAAATTCATGCTATATGTGGTTACCTCTGTTAACACGTGACCTACCTAACTTCACAGTATGTTGCACTGCGTTCTAGTAAAGTCAGGGATATTGCAGGCTAGACTTATAGAGCTGAATCAGATCTGCTCTTTTTCCCCCTCTGATAACCAGAATTTCCCATTAAATCAACACCATTTCTTCTGAGATACACATAATGCAGAACAATTTCTGTCACTAGCAATGGCAGCAGACAGATGCTCACGTTTAGAGCCTGGCACTGGAGGGAGGGGTGGGCCGCTCTGGGGGTCCCGGTATGTCTCCAAGTGATTTGGAACGTATGCAGCGATTGGAGCCCCCGCCGAAGAGTGCTCCTCTATCCATTCTGCAGAAGAAGACAGAAAGAGAGAAAGACTTAGTGACTCCACATGCCAGACAGATTAGATCCACATTTCACAATCACTGCTATGAAAAGTGACAGGGCAAGCTGTTATGTGGTAAGACGGTAAGATGTTACATAGTAAGAATAATGTTTTTTAGCTTATACGGCACATATGACAGCATCTTTCATAATTTAGATTTAAAACATCACAAAATAGTTCTTAATTAGTATTTGATAACAATTCAGGAAAAACTGCATGTTCAAACAAGTTGATAGAGCATAGGCATATAGTGTAAAGCAGTTAAGGCATATTCTGGGCATCTTGATAAACAGATTTTATAGATGACCAGAAAAGGTTGGAAGTTGCAAACATTACTTATTGAGGCGAGAGCCAAAATAGATCCCCCTAAACAAGCTCTAAATGAGTCTGTTACATTTGACTCAGGAATGTTTACAGCTGAGAACATGTTACTCTTTATAAGACTCGTTTTGAGTTTTAATCCGAGAGAGATGGAGAGAATGAGCCTTTAAGCTGAAGAGTATTGCGTATCAATTTCA
>NC_051239.1:18083224-18095724 GCF_015220715.1 Pygocentrus nattereri
ATGCTTTAGACATGTAGTTTATACAGTGCTGGTGGCTATTTGCTTCCATTACGTATTGGCTGCATTAGTTTCATAACATAGTTCCAGTGCAAAACTATAGAAAATCTTTGAATATAATACACATCCTGATGGCCTGACTACATTTGGGTTTTGTGGAAAATTGAGTAAATTAGATTTCTGGTCGAACCACCACCTGACCATCTTTCCATGATTCACTCCACATCCTAGGAAAACTGAAGATAGCTGTTTTGAGATCTTATGTAAGAACACAAAGTGGTACTAGCTGTTCCTAGTTTTCCTCGATTGTCAATAAAGGTAGCGATAAGTCTGAAATCGTCTATAAACCGTGACATTTCTTAAGCCCCCTACAGCAGCTGTCCAGCTCTGCAGACCAACAATTTCTTCAATGATAAAATCAGTGCAACCTACCCACATTTCTCTTTGTCTCTTCTTCTGTTGTTTATACTGAATATTTTTGTTTTAGCACTTCCTGACCCACTTTTCTTTCATAGATCCACATTCTGTCTCTCTACTTCTTAAAAACAAAATCTTTCCATCTACTCGCTTGACCTGCTTGTCTACTATCTCCAACCTCATTAATTAGTCTCTAGAGTCTGGTTCTGTTCCTCTGCCCTTTAAAACTGCTGTTGCCACAGCAGTTTCCAAGAAAGTACAGAACACTATAATTGTAGCCCTATTTCTAATCTTTCATATCTATCCAACCTGTTTCTCAGCTACAAAACTTTCTCTTTGAGTCATTCTTGTGTTTGAGGTTTCTGTCCACTACACAGCTCTGAGACTTTTTCGATTCTGGCACTTTTAACGTTCTCATTCTGTAAGACTTTAGTGTGGCCCTCGAGACCGTAATTCATGGCGTTCGTCTTTCTCTGTTTTCTTTTGTTGGTGTTTCTGGCACTACTCTTTGGTTTACATCTTTATATCTCTGGCTGATTACACTGTGAATCCACTGGTAAACATAAAACCTTTACTGCCCCTGTCATGAAAGGTGCGCCTCAAGGCTCAATTCTTGGCCCCCTTCACTTCCATCATCCCTCACATCCTACCACCTCGGAAGCAAAACAGAAACACAGTCTTTACTTTAACACTATTAAGTCCACAAAAGCCATGTTTCCTAAAGCATTAACCCTGTGAAATTGCAGATACTGCCCTCATTAACAATTTTATCTTAATTATTTCTCACTTGTATGTCATAAAAAAACAGGCTGTGAAATTATGTCAAAAGTGCAGATTCTAAAGTTTGAATTTGTGCTCATACTCTCTCTGTATTATGCCATGTTTAGATATTTTTGACAAAAAGAAAAAGTTAGAAATGACCCAATCCAATCAGTATAGAATGTAAATTGAAAGTAAACGTACCATGTCAGTATTTTACTAACTTAATTATGCAGTTATATTTAAGTAATATAAAGTTAATTGAAAGTATAACAAACAGTAATAAAAATTCTAAACTTCTAGAATTGAACTACATGTATCAATGATTTAAACAATCAATGAACTTCTACCTTTCTTTAAACAAAATCCTGACAAAAATAACATTTTGCTTGTTAGTCTCAGAACTGTTCTAGAACTTCTGCACCTTGCACTGACATCATCATGTCACTGTTCGACTCTTGTATCTACGATAATCTTCCCAATCTTGGTATAATTTTAGATGCTTCACTCTCCTTTGAACTGCGTTTCAAGTTGGTGAATAAAAGTGCCTTTCTTACGCTGCACATCATCCAACTTTGACCATTAATGATAGAACTGTGGTCTATGTTTTTATAACCTCACATTAAGACAACTGCTATTACTTCTTCACAAACATCTTTGGTGTATCAGACGTCAATTTCCTCACAATGCAGCTGCTAAAAGGTAAACGTTCGATACCAATTGAGTTTTTCCCTGGAACCGTGTCCAAGCCAGGAACCATTTAGGGATCACCATTTAGTTTAAACCTTAGAACATGACACTCATACTCCATCAGCTACACTGGTTGCCTGTTTCATCATTTTGATTTTCATCGGTCTTGCCTTTCTTTATCTGACCGAGCTTCTGCATTCTTACATCCCAGCTTGCATACTCAGGTCCTCCTCAGATTGAGCTGTTTTGATCCTGAGGTTGTCGAGCACACAGTGTGATTGGATCTGTGTGTGTAAACACATCGTGGCCAGCTTGGCTACAATCAGTCTACTTTCAATACTGTTTCCACATCTCTTATTAAACAAGCTATGTAGGCATTCGCACATGTAGATGATCAGGTCAATTCTACTGTTTTCTCTGTCTATAATCATGTATACTCCACTTTCTTGGAATTATATTATATTATATTTTTGTCTTTGTTTCAATGCCTTCTGTTTGTTGTTCTTTCTACCTAGTTGCATTTGCATAATCCTGTGTATGGGTATTGTCACCCCACTGTACAGCATCCTTGGTTATGAGAAAGGTGCATTATGATTATTATTATTATTCATAATATACATTTTTGCTTCAATAAGGTCTGAGATATTTATACATGCAGACTTGATTTCTTATCATGAATGTGATGGTGTTAGTGTGTGTGCATGACAGCATGACTTGATTGATGTTTAATGTAAAAAAATAAAATTGAGGCACTAAATTAGCAGAGCCTCAGGGCACAGACACAAAGACAATGACATACAACCTGTCTGCCTCGTGCTCATTAAAAAAGACACACATGCACACACACACAGACAAGCACACACACAGTTATGAAAACGGCTATGTTCTTATATTGGCTTGGATATTACACACACACACACACACACACACACACATACACACACACTCTGTTATTCTAGGCTGTTCCTCTAATAGACTGTCATTAGCACATGAGCAGTTTGACTGTATTGGGTTTCACATGGAATCATTATCAGCTTGCATGCTCAACACTACCAAACAGCCTTGCTCTGACTGCAGATACATTACACAATCCATACGCACGCTAAGTGCTTCCCCTCACTCTGACTCTTCCTACTGTTTCACATATAACTCTCTAATTCAGTCTGCTCCAGACAGCGCACACAACTCTAGACTTCAAACTCATTCCCAAGCTGCCAAGCTATAATCTAAACTCTGGCCTTCATCCAGTTCCTTAGACCCTACAGGTGGAGGTTGACATTAGGGCCTGACCGATGTAAACAATCTGTGGCCAATAATGATTTTTAGACTTCTATTTTAATAATTCTATTTAAAACGTGGACTGATGATTGTCAGGCTCAATTATCCCCCTTCTTAGCCACAAATAAACAATCAAAGACCCCAGCTTTGGTTTCGGTGTATCACTTATTTCTTGCTTTTCTTTGGCTCTCGAATCCTGGTGACACCACAACCAGTGACATCATTAGGGATATTTTCCTCAATACCAATTAAACCGTGGATCATCAGTATCTGTTGATATTATTGGCCACATAATCAGTCAGGCCCCAAGTGAATGCATAAGAAGCTCAAAAATGTTATATTTTATATAGATTTATGTAAAAAACTCAACCTTTACAGAAGCACCAACTTTTCCTGTACACACACTTCATTTGCAACTCTTTAGTTACAGTAATAAAACTAACAAAATCGTTGGGGTTCGAGAATGCTTACTTTTTCATGATTTACCATTACCATCATCATAATGACTGAACACTACATAATCATCTAATGTGCGTGTTTATATACGCAACTAATCACAAAGACTAGACATGTGTTATCTGCTTATTAAAATATTAAAAGGGAAAAGCTGTTGAACATTGCTTTAACAGTCCCTTGGTGTTAAACTGAATTTGCTTTGTATTCAAAGAAACACAAGAAAAAATGTCAATTATGACAATAGTTTCCAACAAGTGTACTCAAACTATTGGGCTGGTCTTGTAGCGACAATCAGTCCTTTTGATTTCATATCTGACGCAAACATTTAGAGCTTATAGTTTAGCATTTAATACGTCAACTAGGGCACAACAAAGACAACAGCTAGATGGTGAATTTGGCCAATATTGAAGATTAACAGTTATCAGTATAGTGATGCTTTAACCATTTATTAGCAACTGTGAAGCATCATCAGAAAAGTAAGAAAAATAAGAGATACTGAACAGTCTAGTTTTTCTAATTATTTGCTTATATAAACACATGAATTATGTAATTATAGAAAGTGCAAACAGTGGAGATATAATCATGAAAAAGGCGGTGTCAAGTAGGGGCACTCAGACTTCCACTGCCACTGCTACTGATGCAAGTCTCTAGAAGCCATCTGTGTGGATCAGATTTTGTTAAAGGCCTCCAAGATTTAGGCTGTGCTAGTGATTAGTGCAGTTGCGCTACAATAGTCAGGGAGTCAGGAATGACAACTGTTATTTGCTATACGGTTCAGCCCAGCAAGGAAGAGAAGAGAAGAGAAGAGAAGAGAAGAGAAGAGAAGAGAAGAGAAGAGAAGAGAAGAGAAGAGAACCTACCAAGCTCATTGTCTGGTTCCTCAGTGTGTACCCCTTCTTCTCCAAGAGGAGGAAAAGAAAAAACGAGTTTGCGAAAGCAAAAGGGGAGAAAGAAAGAAAGAGACAGACTGTTTATTGTTTTGAGGCAGCAGAAGCACAGTCAGTCATGATGGATACAACTGAGCGAATATCATATACAGATCCCTTTTTCTGCGCAACTCCAACAGTCTCCACCAGGTGGCACTATTTCCTGTATCATAAACCCATGTAAAGTCATTATTTACCTATTACTTCACAAACATATCAGTCTGTCAGCACCATGATATCAGGGAAATCTCTGGTTTAGATGCAAAAGCCACAAACACTTTATAATATATATTTAATTAGCGTGACTTGATTCTGGAGTAGGGTTTGCTTCTCAGTTGATAGATAAATGGCATCAGGTAACGGCATTACTCCGAGGAGTTAAACGGGTAATGCGAACGTGGGCAGTGTCCCTCACAATAGGACGTGCTATTCCAAACAAATCACTGAAATCATAAATATAAAACTGCCTCTCATTCTGTTTTGATACATATTTAATCTCACAAGAAGAGTAACTGGAACAGGTCGTTTTATAAATGCTCATCAAAATGGTTTTCTGAAGCTGTTACAGTGAGGATTTGGAAGAGCTGGTCTTATATATATATATATATATATATATATATATATATATATATATATATATATATATATATATATATATATATGTAAAAGGGCAGTGTTCATTTAGGACCAACAAATAAGGATCAAGTGCGCCCTCTGCTGGCCAGAGGACACTTAGGTAGACTCCAAAACATGAGCTATACATAAACATCAGCATGTAAAAGTCAACCTAGTGTGATTAAAGAAGCATGGCCAGAACGACACTTCGCACCACAATCATGCTGTTTCAGCTCACGGCTAAAGACAAGCCTTTGGCTAAAAAAGACCATAAAGTTTGAACAGAAGACTGTTTTGTTTACTTACCATCATCATCACACTCCTCCAAAGGCTTCTGCTGTTTATCTGCACAGCGAGGGTCCATCCATGAGGTCGTCTTTGTGTTGTGGCTATAAACAAATGAGACATGAAAAAAAAACAAAGGTTTCTGTCAGATGGGATTAAAAAGAAGTGGAAGAATCAGAATCAGAATCCTTTATTGATCCCAGAGGGAAATTGCAGTGGCAACTGATGATGCGGCAATTGTCAGGATATCTGCACTAACACCACTGATTGTAGTAGCAATTGCATGTTTCTTAAAAAAGTTAAATTGATATAGAAACTTTTGCTTTGAGTGAAACACTTAAAGGTATTTCATACATGGTTCTACAGGGAACAAGAAGGGGTTCTTCTACGGAATCCAAATACTGGAATGTTACGCCCTTAAAAAAGGACGCAATATGCCTTTAGAACAACTTCTAGTTCCTGAATGAACCTTTCAGGAGGGTTCCTTTGAGTCACGGTTCTCAAATCATTGCTACGGCCCCTCAGACAGCCCACATTTTTGCTCCAACCAAACTTGCAACAAATGTCTACATGTTGCAAACGTGGGCATTCTGGGTGCCCTGAGGCCTGGTTTGAGAACCACTACGTAGGAGAACCTTTTTGTAAATAAGATGTTTGAGAGTGAAGATTTTTGTTTTTTTACAGTTTAAAGAACTTCTACATAATGTGAAGTTTCTAGAAAAAACCTCCACTCAAATGAAGGTTCTTTACTTCTTTAAAAGGTTCTTCACACTAACAAATCACATTGCCAAACAGCTCTTCAGGGAACCAAAAATGGTTCCTCAGTGGCAAAATAGTGGGATTGTGAACCTACACTCTTAAAAATAAATGTGCTGAAAAGGCTTCTACATGCATTGCCATAGAAGGACAGCTTCTAGTTCCCTCAAGAACCTTTCAGGGTTAGTTTTTAGAGTAATGGTTCTCAAAACATCGGACAGTCCACATTTTCGCTCCACCTGCAACCAGAAAAATGTACACCAAATGGGGGGTCCATGAGAACCAGTTTGAGAACCACGGTTTTCGAGGACCATTTTGACGACTAAGTCAAATGTGTGAACCTCAGAATAAAGTATTCTTATACAACCTTTACATTGTGTGAAGCCTTACAAGGTTCTTCACACTCACAAATCTTTTTTTTCCAAATACGGTTCTTTAGGGAACCAACAGTGATTCCAACATCTGTAGCATTACTGAAAGAACGCTTTGTAGCCCTTTTTTAACAGTGTAGCTTATTTACATACAGCAGAAATCATAATGAGCACAAAGACGAAACAAAGGCACTCCAAGACAAAATAGCTGGACCTCTTTGATTACATATCACTCACAGCTAGACTAGAAAATGTGCAATATTCATCAGGTTTTATTTAGCATATAGATTCACAATCAGAACCATGTTATATATGTCAGGAACTACACCTCATTAAAAAAATCCAGAAAAGCCTAATCAGGCCAAACACTTTGTGTGCACTGACTTATAAACGCTTTCTTTACTCTGTAAGTGCAGGAATGTGGAATATTCCAGTGCTCCACCCTTCATTGCTATGACTATTCAAACAAATGTTAGCTGTCACAACATCCTTGATACGTCACATACAATTATTCCAGATAAACAGTCCAGGCTTGTGGCCTCTAACTTCCAACAACAGGCTCGTTTGTACTGCATTTCTTCTAAAGATTCTTTCTATGGTCAGTGCAAAGGAGAGGGAGAGAGGATGAGAGCAGATGAAAGCATAAAAATGACAAAACAAGAAGTGAGGACACCGATAAAACTGGGAATACGATAGTCCGTTATAATAACACGTAAAAGCCACTGACAGCAACGATAGAGAAACAACTCGTTTTAACCTGAATCCAAATATCAAATCAACATGGTGCCATAAATCTGAGAGATCTCTGAAATGCATCACCAATTTGATAAAGGAAGAACACACCAGCGCCCATAACGGATTCTTTTGTAGCTGCTGTTGTGAGCTTGGACACGATTGACAGAACGTCGGAAAGAATCTCATTCTTCCCATTGAGCAGCCATGCATGGCTAATTTCAAATGAGTTCTGTTTCGTATGCATGTTACATGTTAAAGCAGGTGTGGGTTTTGTTGTGTAATGAGGTTTTTCATCTGGACGACAGGTTAAGCAGAAAGTTCACCAGCTTCAGCTAGTTAGTTAACACTGTTGCTTACAACACCAGCTATGGAGGCCTGACTGACTTCTTCATTATAGATCAATGCTTTCTTAAAGCAAAGGCATTTCACACAGAGTGGACCTTTACAGAATTAAAGCACTGACGCCTTTACATGACGCTCAATGAGCTTTTTTCAAATGCTAGATGTGGGAAAAAGAAATGGACCCATCAAATCGTAACAGCAACAAGCGTTATTCGTTTATCCAGTGCTAAACTGGGTAACAGCCTGTTCTGTTAAAACCGTTCAATACACAAAGAGGCACACAGAGGCCACAGCCATCCATGGGAGAAATGAAACATAAGCAGCCTCGTTATGGGTGGGCAAGATGACCCTCCCTAATCACTTATCACTCGGCGTGAGGGCGACGTAACAAAATTGGCACTTAACCTTCTCCTCCAAGCGTGTTAAGCTGTCCGATGATGTTAGCAGAAGTATACCGAATATGCAGCCATATGAATATGAATAGGATACCTGTGGTTTTAAATGATCAAATAAAGATATGTTTATGACCATTTTCTCCCATTTTTTATATTGAAAGCTGCTAATTGATCCCACATGTACAGATATTATGCTAAAAATGCGGAAGCAGGATGTATTTTCACAAGTTTCTCAATACATTCTCTACACCTCAACAAAAATATGATCAACCTCACAAAATCCCCCAGTCGATCCTAACTGACACTTCACACAGATGCAAAATTAAAATGATTAAAAAATGAACAACGCACTCGGTAGCTTGTGAGAAACTGAGCTGCACAGTTCAGTATCTCATTAGGTTGAAAAGCATTTTGGCCAACGTTCTGTAAAACTCACCCAATCCTGCAACAGCAGCTACAACACAGCACATTTCTGCAGAGCCTGGAGGGGTAACTAGAGCAGCTCTCTCAGCTATGGGTGTTGCATTGTGGGTAACGTAGTTCTTACTCTATGAAGTAGACCTCTCCACTTTCGGTGTAGGCCATCTCCCAGTTGTCTGGCAACGGGCCGAGCGGGTCATCCTCCGGAGGAAGGTGAGGATGATGGGAGCTGGCCATGGTTGCCGCGGGAGACACAGCCACGTTGCTGAGCGCGTTGGAGGGGGCGTTATCTCGCACCACGCCGTGCACTTCCTGCCGGCTGGAGTCTCCTGTGCACAACAGGGGAGAGGGGAAGAGACTACGTGCTAAGAACTCTGGGTAACGTTAAAGGAGGAGGTAGGAGGAGACAGAAGAAAGACGGTTTATGGTTGCATGCAAAACCAGCACAAAAAAAAAAACAAAAAAAAGAAACACACACAACCACAGAAGCCAGACCTTTAAACCCTTCTTCTGGCCCACTGCCTGTGACTTCCATTGAAAAGAGGTTTAGTGGGCCAGGACTCAAGTAGAATGTTAATACAGCTTAATAATCACACACATGCACTAGAGTTTCACAAGGTAAACACGGTGCTAATAATCTGATTCTATTACACATATTCTGAAGGCAACAGGCCTTGCAATGTATTCAAATCATGTAATGGTGAAAAGGATTAGATTAAGACTCGATTCTTTAGATTAGCAATGGAGCAAGGAGGCTAATGTTGCTGACAAACACTAGAAGTCAATAGTCACCCAACATTTTTTAGTAAATACATCACCAAAATTTCTCTCAATGTGCTCAAACAGCATGTAGGCCTTCACTAAAGATGTACAGACTTGTCTCACTGTGAACTATAAATGTTCAGTGTAGCTGAACGCAGCAACCACTGTAGACAACAGAACCTGCACGCATGTCACTCAGGTGTAAGAACTCTAGGCGACGTTTGCAATGTGTGTGGTTTCTATTTACGAACATATATATTTTTAAATCAAAACAACAGAAATTGCATATGTAAGTATATGCGGTGTCCTTATGCCAGCGTGCCATGTGAGTGCAGGCGATGAGGAGTCAGATCGTCTACAAATACGCTGTGTCCTTAGCCACATCGCCAAGGATGTGTCACCGTAATGCAGACCAGGGAGCAGTTTGAGGAGGTCGAGAGACGCTTTAGAGACGTATTTACAGGAAAGACTTGGGTGTCTATTGAATTCTAGTGTTTGTTCGGAATGTTAGCCTCATAGTTCCAGCACCAAAATAAAGAAGCAACATTTAGACATGTAAATGTCTTCATGACTAAACCTGGACTAGAGGAAAACTGTAAAGTTGGCTTTTTTCACCAAACCATTCTCTAAAACGCACTGGCAAATCAATAACGTAACCTGGTTAAAGATGGGCCTGCATTATTCTGACCACAAGAATTCACTTGTGTTGGATTACATGAATAAATGGATTCATCTAAACACCCATAGTAACACTCATCAGGAAATGTGACTGCTAAAGATGCTCACAGCACACAGTAAAAACACTATGACTCGTTGGATGACTCATTTGCATACTGCTAACTTCTGTGATATCAATATTGCAAAGGCCAATGATGTGATGACAATTCAGCAACAGGAATAACACACACACACTACTGCATGCCTGCCCTGTCACTTCCAATCATTTCCAGGACACATCAAACATCTATTAACAGCGATCATACACAGACGCACAGACACCGACCAGCCACATCCTAAAGTATACATAAGAATCTACACTATTCCTCTATTTTATCAGCTCCTCTTACTATATAGGTGCCCTCTGTAGCTGTACAATTAGACTGTAGTTCATCTGTTTCACTTACTTTCTAAGCCCCCTTTTACCTTGTTCTTCAGTGACCAGGACCCCCACAGGACCACCACAGAGCAGCTATTATTTGGGTGGCAGATCATTCTCATCACTGCAGTGACAGTGACGGTGTGCTGGTACGAGCGGATCAGACACAGCAGTGCTGCTGGAGTTTTTAGGCACCTCAGTGCCACTGCTGGACTGAGAATAGTCCACCAACCAAAAATATCCAGCCAACAGCGTCCCTGTGGGCAGCGTCCTGTGACCACTGATGAAGGACTAGAGGATGACCAACACAAGCCGTGCAGCAGCAGATGAGCTACTATCTACAAGGTGGACCAACAAGGCAGGAGTGTCTAATAGAGTGGACAGTGAGTGGACACAGTGTTTCAAAACTCTCTGCTGCATTTGATCCACTCTTGTGTCCCGTGGATGTCCTGACCATTGAAGAACAGGGTAACAGGGGGCGAAGCAAGTAAGCAGAGAAACAGATGGACTAGAGTCTGTAATTGTAGATCTACAAAACGCAGCTACATGGTAAGTGGAGCTGATTAAAGGGCCAGAGCGTAGATACAATGTAGCTGTCCTTAATGATGTTGCTGTTCACTGTATACACACACACACCTCACAATGATGTACATATCAATTATTTAAATATTAGGGCCACATTTTGTCTCATACTGATTCATCCTGATGGCATAAACAGTCGAAAAAGCGGTGTAACGTGTTGATATGCAAGATATGCACTTGCATTCGGGCTCATGTTCTTCTGGGCCCATGAATTGTCTTAATCACCCTGAGAAAGGCATTCAGTCTTTAGGCCCTAAGATAAACAGACAAGAGCTAATTGACCCCAACTAACTTTAATAGCCTAGTCACGTCGTCACTTATTTCATCTCTTAACTTTGACTTTATGTTGGATTAGTTATCTAATAAATGTATGAAATGAATCTAATAAATGACCATAATCTGAGACTTTAAAAGGAGCCTGATATCCTGGCAGAGTGGAGCATTTTGCTTTCTACCCAATTCCAAACTGAGAACAAATAAAAAGAATGGCAGCTTTGGATTCGTCTGCCTGCGAGCCTCATCATATATTCAACTTTGAGTGGTTACTGAAATATGAGTTAGTCATTCATAATTCGGGAGAATTTTGCATTAATTTTTATGAGGTTTTGGCTATTTATATTGCATTTCACTTCGCCGCTATTGTGGTTTTCTTAACAGACCCTTGTGTTTTGCGGGAGCTCTAACGTTTTTGATAGTCATGGGATGAAACGGGCAACCTCTGTATAAATATAACAGAATCTCAGCCGAAGTTGGCCTGTGAATACATCTTTTAATCAGATTTAAAAAATGTTTTTATTAGTAAACTGAATTAAAATTTCCCTTACAAATGAAACGAGCTTGAATGTTCTTGGGCCGTCATGCCAGTTCTGTTTTCACACGATGTGTAGTTGTTGTGGTGTCGTGAGCTTGTAACGGTTTCCAGCTTGTATTTATATATAAAACAAAGACACCTGCTTAAACATCTTTCAAGCTTTTTTTTTACCATTTTATCATAACAATCTTGGCTCCATGAAGATTTTGTGCTGTTTGTCAGGCGTTCTTGGATTTGCCTTGTGTATCTCTAAGTAAAGGGGGGGCTGGCCCACAAGCTCTGCATATGGGCCTGAGGGGACTCCACTGAGAGGAGCAGTCAAAATAATCTAATGTTTATTCTTGCAGTTGACAGGCAGAGAAAGTTTAAAGGGAGTTAATCCGTTGCTGTTGCAGTGACTTTTCCCCTTCAGAACTGGCACAGAACCATAATGAGCAGAATGATTCAAAGGCCAAATGGTTAACTCAGTGCAGTAATAACGATCTCTCTCTCTCTCTCTCTCTCTCTCTTTCTCTCTCTCTCTCTCTCTCTCTCTCTCTCTCTCTCTCTCTCTCTCTCTCTCTCTCTTTCTCTCTCTCTCTCTCTCTCTCTCTCTCTCTCTTTCTCTCTCTCTCTCTCTCTCTTTCTCTCTCTCTCTCTTTCTCTCTCTCTCTCTCTCTTTCTCTCTCTCTCTCTCACTCTCTCTCTCTCTCTCTCTTTCTCTCTCTCTCTCTTTCTCTCTCTCTCTCTTTCTCTCTCTTTCTCTCTCTCTTTCTCTCTCTCTCTACCACACACACTCACACACACACATGCACAGAGTCAGCGCAG